>NC_086338.1:29104622-29405174 GCF_032445375.1 Bacillus rossius redtenbacheri | reverse complement strand
TCATGACGATAAAACTCAAGACTGCCGTTGTCGAATGGTTTAATTCCCAAGCGGCGAACTTCTACGCAGAGGGGGTTGAATAAACTTTTGCAGAGTCACGAAAAGTGCTTAGAACTAAATAGAGGTTACGTGGGAAAAAAATTAGGTAGATATCTATTTAACTAAAACTTTCAATGAACACTTTTTTCTAACGAGCTTTTTTAATGACCAAACAGACCTTATTAAAAAAAAAAAGCTCGTATTATAAATCAATACGTAGGGTCTCTATCTCTATCACAGAATTCTTCCCAATCGGTTCCATAAATGCTAAGAATTGATTGGAAAGCAGACATCTATAACGTGTAAGATGTTCATCAGGACCTTAGCGCTGTTGACGTAACACTGCCCTGTGTGTTTTGCAGCTGCTGCGGCGGCCTTCAAGAGCTCTCTCAGCGGCGTGTTGGTGTTGGTGTTGGTGTTGGTGTTGGTGTTGCTGTCTGACGGCTACAGGTCTTGACATTACTGGAACTAAGGGAGTGAAGAGTTTCTGTGGGAAAAGCAATTGACAATTTTTTTTCCTAAACATATCCAAACATCTCCGTTCTTGTTAATACATATTTTATGAGGCATGTGTGAAATAAAAAAAAATAAATAAAAGTTTTATTGTTCGTAAACAACGCACTTAATGATAGCACAGTGGATTCGCTGTTGAAAGTTTTCCTGTACAGTGTTTTGTACGAGCAGAGAATGTTGAAAATGTCTGTAACTGTAAAGAAAAAAAAATGTGTTAGTTATAAGTGTATAGTCGTCAATAATTCAACTCTATTGGAGAACGTAACGTGAATGTTGTTGTTACCATTTGAACCCGTGGTACGGTTTCATTTGTCCTGAAGGTCGTGTGTACAGCCACCACATTATTAGAGACATATTTTAAGAAATAAACGTTAGTAACTCAAGAACTTTTGTTATTTATTTGAATGATTGTTTTCTGTTACCTACCCAAGAGAGACCATTTTCTCTTCCACTTCCTGAATTTTGTCAAACTAATAGATCAATATTTTGATTATATATTGCTGATTTAGTAAGTTTATAAATTAACATTATTTGTGTAGGTTTTTGCAAATTTAACTGTTAATTCAGTTAAAGTTACTAACCATTTAAGTGACAATTAGGTATATTTCACAGAATAATAACCTTCATTTGGAATCTAGTACTAAAAAAATTACAAATTTTTCCACGAGAACAGTTTTTGAGTCACGTTTGGTTCTTCAGAACAAGCTCGAGACTTTACGGTAATAAGGCAAGGAGTACGATGGCAAAGCTTAAACGGTGACATAACCAGTTTTCTATAAGTACGCCGAATTATTAGGCGGTGCTTCGTTGTCAGGTAGCCGATTGTGATGTCGCTCTAATATTTTGGTTAAATTTTATTTGGTAATATTTATTCTAACACCGGCTGAGGGTACCGCAAATATGGAAGTAAACCAGTAATAGCCTTTTACAACAATAAAAACATGTAAATTTATACTAACGAAATGAAAAGATGCGTAGGTAATTATTTATGACGCGGGTGTATAACTTACAATATTTAGGCATGCAAGGCAGAAGCGAAGTCAAGATAGGGTTAAACCCAGGTATGGCACTGGAAGTAAAGGAAGAAGGTGTAAGCAGGGGTTCATGTCTGAAATGCACACTGAAAGTAGGCGGTGGTAGTGAGTGCTGTACGGTTCCCCGCCTGCGGGATTTGCCGTGGTGTTCTCTGAAGCTACCGACAAAGCTTAAGAGTCCTAAAAGCAAGCTGCCCTAAGCCGCTTAGATCATGAACCTTGACGATTAGGATGCCATAGACGCTATTTTCAATTGTTGTGTAACCATTACATTTTCGTTACGGCCGCCATGCTGAAAATAAAAACTTTTTTCTAGAAGATCGGGAAGAATTAAAATTTAATTGATAAATGTATTCGTACAAAATTAAATAAATAAAAACAGTCTACCATTTTGGATTATGACGGTATGGCTGCCAACTAAAAATAAGTATTTTTTTATGCAAGGAAAACAGAAAAATTTTAGAGTTAAAAAACTTTAATAAAAAACTTTTCGACATCTTGGATTATAACGTCACGGTCGCCATCTTAAAAATGAGTATTTTTATAATAGGATATCGGAAAAATTTTTAAATTAATAAAAAATTAATTAATGAAAACTTCCCGGCATCTTCGATTATAATGGTATGTCCACCATCTTGGAAACTCGTAATTATTTAGCTAGGAAATTTGGGGGGAAATTAATTTAATAAAAAAAATTTATTAAAATTTTAATTAAAAAACGCACTTCATTTAGTACTCAGTTTTAACCTGGTGAGGTCAAAATTAACATGACGACATATCCTCTCTCCATGGAAGCCACCGATACACCGATCTCTCACCACTAATGCAAAGGTATATATATTACCGGCTAGTATGACATCATGTCTACCATCTTGTTTTAGCTGCTGGAGGTCGCCATTTTGTTTTAGTCTGCTAGAGGATGCTACCACCATGTTAGTTTAATTTTTATCCAAAAGAGTGCATAATCATTTATTGTCCGGTTGTCCACCGTTTGTCGGCTGTATAAGGTGCCATCATGGAAGTCTATCTTTATTAATCTATAAATTTGGGAAAAAAATACAAAATTCATTATTAAATTAGTTTATTAAAATAATTATGGATAATATTTATCTATGCTATTGGTTCAATTCTTGTTCAATGATAAATTGTAAATTTTGGTTAAAATAATTATTGAATAAATATTGAAAAAATACCTAAAAAAGGTAAAAATTCCTCATTACCAAACTCCAATTGATTCGATCGATTACAGCGCTTGGTTAGATTTTTGCTCGAAAAAAAGGGTAATTTTAGGTAAAAAAATATTAATTTCAATAAATATGGTAAAATTACTAAAAGAGGCTTAAAACCACTACTGCCAGTCTCCAGTAAGCCAATGATGACACATCGACAACCATCTTGAAATTTTCATTTAACATATAAATTCGGGAAAAATTCCAAAAATCATTTTAAAAAAAATAATCATTAAAATAATTTTTTACTCGCTCGATTTCCGCCCTTGGTTGGATTCACATTCAGTAATAAAGGTAACTAAAACATTAAAAAAATTAATTTCTGTTTGCCATCACGTTTTGTGGAGTTTATTAATCATTCGCACCACGACAAATGATTCTTAACAATATACCTTTCCGACGAAATGAATACGTTTTCTGTATTCTTACCATTAAAGTATAATTTTTCGATACTTTGATTATCTTTCAACAAGGTCTTGTGCAATGTTAAGCGTATAGACCAAGAGTCTTCGGAACACGAAGCCAGGCCAGGTACAATGTCAGGCTATAAAACAGATGTCTCCGAATCACGGGGCCAATCGACCTGACCACAGACATAATGGTCCAGAATCAACTGTAGGATACGATAGGTCGCAAGATACGGTAGGATACAATGACTCCAAATGACTTTACCTCCAACTGTATTTTTCTCCAACAGTTTTTTAGCTCATACAGTCTTTTGCTCCAACAGTCTTTAGTCCCAACTGTCTTTGGCTCCAACAGTCTTTAGCTCCAAAAGGCTTTAGCTTCAAATATAATTGGCTAAAACAGTTATTGTCTCCTAAAATGAATGCTCCAATACTCCAATTGCTCCAAAAGCTCCAAGTGCTCCAAGAGCTCCAATACTCCGATTTCTCTAAGAGCTCCAACTGCTCCATATAAATTTGCCTCCAACTGATTTCAATTGCAATTTTTGACCGCAATTGGCCTATTTTCTGCTATAGCTTTGATTATTACTCTCCATTTTGTCAGCCAAGAGAGATGATTTTTACATCTTTAAATTATAAGTTGTATTATGAGATCTCACCATTAAATATAAATCACAATTCGAGAAATAAAACAATCACTTTTGAAATACAAAATATAATTTATTTTTTCAATTTTATACACATGCAAATAATACATGATATTATTGTATGTAGCCAGATTCTCTCAGTTATTTGAGTATAAAGTATGCATTTTTAATGTGCGAATTGTTACCTGCACAAAGATAAGCATGTAGAAGTCTTAACCTGTCGACAGTATGTTAGGATCTTCCCGTGATGCGTAATTAATCTCTACTGCTGCTTTCATCTTCCTTACATGTTTATAACAAATAATAATTAAGATCTCTGGAGTATTCCGTTTTAACACTAGCCTCGAGGTCACTTTCGTCATTGACACAGTAATCATTATTACAAGTTTAAATCAGAATATCTTATTTTAAAACGTCGTTTCCAATGTTTTGGTCTCAACGCTTCATCACAATCTTCGATCTTGTAAGCTTCAGGTACGTCATCACAGTATCCGATCGTGTCAGCCTCAGATGTGTCATCATAGTATTCAATCATCTCAGCTTCAGATGTTTCATCGCAGTCTTCGATATTGTCAATTGCAGGTCGTTCCCCGTTGTTTGTATGTTCATGGAGGCGTCTAGAATTTGGTGTCAATAAGTAGTATAGGAATGACGGAACTGGCACAGGGTCCAGGGTGAGGATTAAGGAGTGGGATTGTCGGTCCGCCATATTGGATTGTGACGTCACGGCGGCCATCTTGGATGGTTGTGACCTTGACCTTTGACCTTGACCCCGGCGGCCATTTTGGATCCGCCATCTTGGATCCGCCATTTTGGATGACGTCATTGTGTTCTCGAAAATTCCGGTGATGTGTTTTCCGCCATATTGGATGATGACGTCACCGTTGCAATTTCCGTTACGGCCGCCATCTTTAACTTTTTTATTTATTATCCGATTTTAATGAAATTTTTTTAAAAATTATAAATAAATTCAAATAATAAAATTTTAATAAATTATTAATAAAAAATATACTTTTACGACACGGAGTTCGAAGTCCTCGGTTCGACCCCGATGAGAGCAAGAAAAAGAATAAAAATGGTGACCGATCCTTCCCTCACAGTGGACGCTGGCATACTGACTCCCACCACTTTTCTTCAAAGCATATATATTGTCACCTAGTATGACGTCATGTACGCCATCTTGAAATTTGGACGCCATCTTGAAAATCTTTATTTATTATCCGATTTTAATGAAAAAAATTCCAAAATTCATCAAAAAATTAACGTATTTGAATTCTGTTTGATTATATCGATGTACGTCCTTGGTTCGATTCCCGGCGAGAGTAAACGGTCGATCCTTCCTCCATGAAAGCTACCTAGACTGATCTACCACCAACAATACCAAGGTATATATCGTCAACTGGTATGACATCATGTCCGCCATCTTGTCTTCATCCGCTGGAGACAACCATATTGTTTTCGTCTGCTAGAGTGTGCCGATAACATGTAGTATAATTATCTGGTCACCATACTTTTGTCCTCAACTGTTGACACTGAACATTGACCTTGACCTTGAAACTTGACCTTGAACTTTGACCTTGACCTTGAACTTTGACCTTGACCTTGAAATTTGACCTTGAACTTGAAATTTGCCCTTGACCTTGAAATTTGACTTTGTCCTTGTCGACCATCACGGACCCGACATTTTACGTTCAGTAGATGCTACCAGGAGCTACCACCTGCTGGAGTATGCCATCTTGTGTGTGTACTCGTATTATAGAGTACATTTCCATCTGGATAATTTTATTCTAAACCGCTACAGTGCAGTAATCATTTATTACTGTGACACACGCCATCTTGAAATTTGGACGCCATCTTGAAAAACCGTAATTTTAATGCTAGAGATTCGGGAAAAAGTTCAAAATTCATTAAATAATTCACTCATTAAAGTAATGATTGATTAGATCGATTCCCGTCCTTGGTTCGACCCCTGACCGATACCAATCAACTTTAATTTTAAAAAATACCACAAAAGCGACAGGTTTGAGATAATAAAAACACAGCAAGTTCTTTTAAAAAATACTTTTATTACATACATACTACACTGCTACAAGTACATAAAAAAACACAGACAAATTACCAAAGCCTTTTAGATTCCTCGATTCAAACAGTCTTATTGTACGGACTAAGCCTTTTACATGACTTTAAATGTTTATCCGATCCGTTCATTACCGCAGCCAGAGACGGACTGAAGTTCATATCACCAGGGTCCCACTTATATATTCTCATTTGCTGGTAAAACACACGAGTCAAAACAATAACCATGTTCATTATACTTCTCGGAGCATTTTTTATAATGAAGATGTAAGCTATCAAGATGTGAAATTAGTTTTTTGCACTTATTGCACTGAAATTGTATTCTTTTAACATTATTAGAACAAATGCTTCTTTCATGTCTGCGAGCATTTGAGGTAATAGTAAATGATGCGTCACAGTATTTGCACCGACGCAATGTACGCTTTTCATTAGCGGAAGAATCCATTGCTGACGATGAAACTTCGGATGATGGTGGTATCACATCTGTTGAAATCCCCTCCAATGTTGACGTCGTCGTTGCCAACGGGATCTGCACCTTCTCCATAGTAGCTGTCGTCAAGGTCCCCGTAGACGATGGTACAACCTACGAGTTCAAGGTTAAAGACGGTAAAGATGCCATCGAGGTCTCAAGAACAGCTAATTGACACGACTTATGCACCAGAAGAAACAAACTAGGTGATCCTTACACCGCCGACGTCAGTAACAAACTGAGCGTCCTGCTGTCTAGGACTCGCTTATATACATGCACCGTATGGAATAATACGCTAGTCAAATCAAGAACCATTTACAATAATACTAGAGTCAAATCTACAAATTAAAAAAGAGGTTCATTTGATCGAAAAAAAAAATTCGATCTCTCCAATATACGCCAGGCTCCAAGAGCTACAATTCACGTCATCAGATCCATCTACATTTTGCTCCTATGCTTCAATTGACCATTAGCTACAAGTGCTCCAACAGCTCCATCAGCTCCAACACGTAATGTACGCAATGTACGCACAATACATACAATTTACATGCAATAAATGTAATGATCACACAGTACACACAGGAAACGGAACGTACACATACACAGTACACACAGGAAACGGAACGTACACACAGTACACACAGGAAACGGAACGTACACACAGTACACACAGGAAACGGAACGTACACACAGTACACACAGGAAACGAAACGTACACACAGTACACACAGGAAACGGAACGTACACACAGTACACACAGGAAACGAAACGTACACACAGTACACACACACAGGAAACGAAACGTACACACAGTACACACAGGAAACGGAACGTATACACACAGTACACACAGGAAACGGAACGTACACAAAGTACACACAGGAAAAGGAACGTACACACACAGTACACACAGGAAACGGAACGTACACACAGTACACACACAGGAAACGAAACGTATACACACAGTACACACAGGAAACGAAACGTACACACAGTACACACACAGGAAACGGAACGTATACACACAGTACACACAGGAAACGAAACGTACACACAGTACACACAGGAAACGAAACGTACACACAGTACACACAGGAAAGGAAACTTATACACACAGTACACACAGGAAACGGAACATATACACACAGTACACACACAGGAAACGGAACTTATACACACAATACACACAGGAAACGGAACGTATACACACAATACACACAGGAAACGGAACGTACACACAGTACACACACAGGAAACGGAACTTATACACACAATACACACAGGAAACGGAACGTATACACACAATACACACAGGAAACGGAACGTACACACAGTACACACACAGGAAACGGAACGTACACACAGTACACACACAGGAAACGGAACATACACACAGTACACACACAGGAAACGGAACGTACACACAGTACACACACAGGAAACGGAACGTACACACAGTACACACAGGAAACAGAACGTACACACAGTACACACAGGAAACAGAACGTACACACAGTACACACAGGAAACAGAACGTACACACAGTACACACAGGAAACAGAACGTACACACAGGAAACGAAACGTAAACACAGTACACACAGGAAAGGAAACTTATACATACAGTACACACAGGAAACGGAATGATCACACATACATTAGCGGAAACACACAGGCTTAGTTGGAAATCAGAATACAAGAAATAAAAACATTACATTTTTACTTTCAATATTTAATTACTTCTCATCATTACACAAATACAAGTAAAAGAAGTCATTCTTGTATGTAGCCAGCTTTCCTCAGTTCTTTGAGTATGAAGGATATTTCTTTGATGCACGAATAGTTTCCTGCACAAAGCGAGCCATGTAGAAGTCTTAGCCGGTCAACCAATATGTTTGGATCTTTCCATGATGTGGAATCAATCTCTTCTACCACCATCTTACTTGCTTGTTTATTATAAATACTGTTAATATCACAATCGTCCCAGTGATCATAATAAGCATTATCAGATTTATTTATTATAACACGACGTTTCCATCGTTTCGGTCTCAGGACATCGCCACATTCTTCGATCTTGCCAGCTCTAGGTGCTTCATCACAGTCTATGCCTTTGTCAACAGCCTCAGAGTCACTGTAACAATCACTGTAGAAGACATCCTCTTCACCCAGATTACCGTATGAATTCGCTATCGATGATGTCGAAGTGTCTTCATCGTCTTCATGCTTCCTTTTTAGGAGTCCATCATTTTTACAAAGAATGGAGGATCTACTGAATATAGGCTTGAATGTATTCTCACTTTTCACGGTGTTGTTACTGCCATTAGTTTCAGTCTCCCCGAAGCCATTAGCATCCTTCAATTTATGTTCTTCCTCACGATCGGGTGAGCTAATACCATCACGCTCAGGACAAGGAAAATTATTGTCGTAATGCAGATCACTCTTCTTTAGTCTAGTGGATCCATCGGTGTCCTCTATGCCGTAAGTAGTCTTGACTTTACATGTTCTACCATGTCTTTTTAAGCTGTCAATTCGTTTTAACAACCTGCTACAACGATTACAGCTTAACATGTTGCGTAGTGGGTTTCTAGCACAATCATTCTTCTCATGACGTCTAGCATTCCTCCTCATGGCAAAATCCTTGCCACAGTATCTACAGCGGCTTCCTTCCGATTCAGCTGCAGATAACAAACCACGATCCATGGTAGCTTCTGTGACTAATATTAGATACAAACTGTCAGTTTTCTCCAATTGGAACCATTTCTTAAATAGAGTTTTTGAAATATTTCATCAGCGAGAGTTAAGTTATCTAATGCAAAGCAAATTGATGCAAGTAGTTCTGGCTTTCGTCAACAGATGTCGCCACGTGTTGCTTGCAGGTAAATAATATCTATTTCATTAATGTGGGATGCGGAACGCTCACTATCGATCGCAAAGGGAGGTTGGCTTCGATAGTATCCAAGGAGAAAAAAGTTCGTCCTTACTGCTAGTGCTTCTCAGATTTCTCACGGTCCGCCATCTTGGATTGCGACGTCACGGCGACCATCTTGGATGGGTGTGACCTTGACCTTTGACCGTAACCGTAGGAATGATCGCAAGCACACGGATTAACCATCAAAATATTGATAAGAATAATCAGGAGCACACGGAGAAAACCATCATAATATTGGCAAGAATAATCAGGAGCACACGGAGAAAACCGCCACAAGTTTTCTTTGATATCATTAAAATACAAAAAAAAATTAATAAAAAATTAAAAATAAAAACGAAAAAAAATTCAAACATTCTTGCGTGTGAACTTCTCATTGTTGAGCAAAGATAGAGTTCTAGTACAAGTCAGAATTTTTGAATTTTTTTTCGTTTTTATTTTTAATTTTTTATTAATTTTTTTTTTGTATTTTAATGATATCAAAGAAAACTTGTGGCGGTTTTCTCCGTGTGCTCCTGATTATTCTTGCCAATATTATGATGGTTTTCTCCGTGTGCTCCTGATTATTCTTATCAATATTTTGATGGTTAATCCGTGTGCTTTCGATCATTCCTGCGGTTACGGTCAAAGGTCAAGGTCACACCCATCCAAGATGGTCGCCGTGACGTCGCAATCCAAGATGGCGGACCGTGAGAAATCTGAGAAGCACTAGCAGGAAGGACGAACTATTTCTCCTTGGATACTATCGAAGCCAACCTCCCTTTGCGATCGATAGTGAGCGTTCCGCATCCCACATTAATGAAATAGATATTATTTACCTGCAAGCAACACGTGGCGACATCTGTTGACGACAGCCAGAACTACTTGCATCAATTTGCTTTGCATTAGATAACTTAACTCTCGCTGATGAAATATTTCAAAAACTCTATTTAAGAAATGGTTCCAATTGGAGAAAACTGACAGTTTGTATCTAACATTAGTCACAGAAGCTACCATGAATCGTGGTTTGTTATCTGCAGCTGAATCGGAAGGAAGCCGCTGTAGATACTGTGGCAAGGATTTTGCCATGAGGAGGAATGCTAGACGTCATGAGAAGAATGATTGTGCTAGAAACCCACTACGCAACATGTTTAGCTGTAATCGTTGTAGCAGGTTGTTAACACGAATTGACAGCTTAAAAAAACATGGTAATACATGTAAAGTCAAGACTACTTACGGCATAGAGGACACCGATGGATCCACTAGACTAAAGAAGAGTGATCTGCATTACGACAATAATTTTCCTTGTCCTGAGCGTGATGGTATTAGCTCACCCGATCGTGAGGAAGAACATAAATTGAAGGATGCTAATGGCTTCGGGGAGACTGAAACTAATGGCAGTAACAACACCGTGAAAAGTGAGAATACATTCAAGCCTATATTCAGTAGATCCTCCATTCTTTGTAAAAATGATGGACTCCTAAAAAGGAAGCATGAAGACGATGAAGACACTTCGACATCATCGATAGCGAATTCATACGGTAATCTGGGTGAAGAGGATGTCTTCTACAGTGATTGTTACAGTGACTCTGAGGCTGTTGACAAAGGCATAGACTGTGATGAAGCACCTAGAGCTGGCAAGATCGAAGAATGTGGCGATGTCCTGAGACCGAAACGATGGAAACGTCGTGTTATAATAAATAAATCTTATAATGCTTATTATGATCACTGGGACGATTGTGATATTAACAGTATTTATAATAAACAAGCAAGTAAGATGGAGGTAGAAGAGATTGATTCCACATCATGGAAAGATCCAAACATATTGGTTGACCGGCTAAGACTTCTACATGGCTCGCTTTGTGCAGGAAACTATTCGTGCATCAAAGAAATATCCTTCATACTCAAAGAACTGAGGAAAGCTGGCTACATACAATAATGGCTTCTTTTACTTGTATTTGTGTAATGATGAGAAGTAATTAAATATTGAAAGTAAAAATTTAATGTTTTTATTTCTTGTATTCTGATTTCCAGCTAAGCCTGTGTGTTTCCGCTAATGTATGTGTGATCATTCCGTTTCCTGTGTGTACTGTGTGTATAAGTTTCCTTTCCTGTGTGTACTGTGTGTAAGTTTCGTTTCCTGTGTGTACGTTCAGTTTCCTGTGTGTACTGTGTGTATAAATTCCGTTTCCTGTGTGTGTACTGTGTGTACGTTCCGTTTCCTGTGTGTACTGTGTGTACGTTCCTTTTCCTGTGTGTACTGTGTGTACGTTCCGTTTCTTGTGTGTACTGTGTGTATACGTTCCGTTTCCTGTGTGTACTGTGTGTACGTTTCGTTTCCTGTGTGTGTGTGTACTGTGTGTACGTTTCGTTTCCTGTGTGTACTGTGTGTATAAGTTTCCTTTCCTGTGTGTACTGTGTGTACTTTTCGTTTCCTGTGTGTACGTTCTGTTTCCTGTGTGTACTGTGTGTACGTTCCGTTTCCTCTGTGTACTGTGTGTACGTTCCGTTTCCTGTGTGTACTGTGTGTATACGTTCCGTTTTCTGTGTGTGTACTGTGTGTACGTGCCGTTTCCTGTGTGTACTGTGTATATAAGTTTCCTTTCCTGTGTGTACTGTGTGTACGTTTCGTTTCCTGTGTGTACGTTCTGTTTCCTGTGTGTACTGTGTGTACGTTCCGTTTCCTGTGTGTACTGTGTGTACGTTCCGTTTCCTGTGTGTACTGTGTGTATACGTTCCGTTTCCTGTGTGTACTGTGTGTATACGTTCCGTTTCCTGTGTGTACTGTGTGTATACGTTCCGTTTCCTGTGTGTACTGTGTGTACGTTCCTTTTCCTGTGTGTACTGTGTGTACGTTCCGTTTCCTGTGTGTACTGTGTGTATACGTTCCGTTTCCTGTGTGTACTGTGTGTACGTTTCGTTTCCTGTGTGTGTGTGCACTAAGTGTACGTTTCGTTTCCTGTGTGTGCGTGTGTGCACTGTGTGTAAGTTTCGTTTCCTGTTTGTACTGTGTGTACGTTACGTTTCCTGTGTGTACTGTGTGTACGTTCCGTTTCCTGTGTGTACTGTGTATGTGTACGTTCCGTTTCCTGTGTGTACTGTGTGATCATTACATTTATTGCATGTAAATTGTATGTATTGTGCGTACATTGCGTACATTACGTGTTGGAGCTGATGGAGCTGTTGGAGCACTTGTAGCTAATGGTCAATTGAAGCATAGGAGCAAAATGTAGATGGATCTGATGACGTGAATTGTAGCTCTTGGAGCCTGGCGTATATTGGAGAGATCGAATTTTTTTTTTCGATCAAATGAACCTCTTTTTTAATTTGTAGATTTGACTCTAGTATTATTGTAAATGGTTCTTGATTTGACTAGCGTATTATTCCATACGGTGCATGTATATAAGCGAGTCCTAGACAGCAGGACGCTCAGTTTGTTACTGACGTCGGCGGTGTAAGGATCACCTAGTTTGTTTCTTCTGGTGCATAAGTTGTGTCAATTAGCTGTTCTTGAGACCTCGATGGCATCTTTACCGTCTTTAACCTTGAACTCGGAGGTTGTACCATCGTCTACGGGGACCTTGACGACAGCTACTATGGAGAAGGTGCAGATCCCGTTGGCAACGACGACGTCAACATTGGAGGGGATTTCAACAGATGTGATACCACCATCATCCGAAGTTTCATCGTCAGCAATGGATTCTTCCGCTAATGAAAAGCGTACATTGCGTCGGTGCAAATACTGTGACGCATCATTTACTATTACCTCAAATGCTCGCAGACATGAAAGAAGCAGTTGTTCTAATAATGTTAAAAGAATACAATTTCAGTGCAATAAGTGCAAAAAACTAATTTCACGTCTTGATAGCTTACATCTTCATTATAAAAAATGCTCCGAGAAGTATAATGAACATGGTTATTGTTTTGACTCGTGTGTTGTACCAGCAAATGAGAATATATAAGTGGGACCCTGGTGATATGAACTTCAGTCCGTCTCTGGCTGCGGTAATGAACGGATCGGATAGACATTTAAAGTCATGTAAAAGGCTTAGTCCGTACAATAAGACTGTTTCAATCGAGGAATCCAAAAGGCTTTGGTAATTTGTCTGTGTTTTTTATGTACTTGTAGTAGTGTAGTATGTATGTAATAAAAGTATTTTTTAAAAGAACTTGCTGTGTTTTTATTATCTCAAACCTGTCGCTTTTGTGGTATTTTTTAAAATTAAAGTTGTTTGGTATCGGTCAGGGGTCAACCAAGGACGGGAATCGATCTAATCAATCATTACTTTAATGAGTGAATTATTTAATGAATTTTGAACTTTTTCCCGAATCTCTAGCATTAAAATTACAGTTTTTCAAGATGGCGTTCAAATTTCAAGATGGCGTGTGTCACAGTAATAAATGATTACTGCACTGTAGCGGTTTAGAATAAAATTATCCAGATGGAAATGTACTCTATAATACGAGTACACACACAAGATGGCATAATCCAGCAGGTGGTAGCTCCTGGTAGCATCTACTGAACGTAAAATGTCGGGTCCGTGATGGTCGACAAGGACAAAGTCAAATTTCAAGGTCAAGGTCAAATTTCAAGGTTAAGGGCAAATTTCAAGTTCAAGGTCAAATTTCAAGGTCAAGGTCAAATTTCAAGGTCAAGGTCAAAGTTCAAGGTCAAGGTCAAAGTTCAAGGTCAAGGTCAAAGTTCAAGGTCAAGTTTCAAGGTCAAGGTCAATGTTCAGTGTCAACAGTTGAGGACAAAAGTATGGTGACCAGATAATTATACTACATGTTATCGGCACACTCTAGCAGACGAAAACAATATGGTTGTCTCCAGCGGATGAAGACAAGATGGCGGACATGATGTCATACCAGTTGACGATATATACCTTGGTATTGTTGGTGGTAGATCAGTCTAGGTAGCTTTCATGGAGGAATGATCGACCATTTACTCTCGCCGGGAATCGAACCAAGGACGTACATCGATATAATCAAACAGAATTCAAATACGTTAATTTTTTGATGAATTTTGGAATTTTTTTCATTAAAATCGGATAATAAATAAAGATTTTCAAGATGGCGTCCAAATTTCAAGATGGCGTACATGACGTCATACTAGGTGACGATATATATGCTTTGAAAAAAAGTGGTGGGAGTCAGTATGCCAGCGTCCACTGTGAGGGAAGGATCGGTCACCATTTTTATTCTTTTTCTTGCTCTCATCGGGGTCGAACCGAGGACTCCGAACTCCGTGTCGTAAAAGTATATTTTTTATTAATAATTTATTAAAATTTTATTATTTGAATTTATTTATAATTTTTAAAAAAATTTCATTAAAATCGGATAATAAATAAAAAAGTTAAAGATGGCGGCCGTAACGGAAATTGCAACGGTGACGTCATCATCCAATATGGCGGAAAAAACATCACCGGAATTTTCGAGAACACAATGACGTCATCCAAAATGGCGGATCCAAGATGGCAGATCCAATATGGCGGATCCAAAATGGCCGCCGGGGTCAAGGTCAAGGGTCAAGGTCACAACCATCCAAGATGGCCGCCGTGACGTCACAATCCAATATGGCGGACCGACAATCCCACTCCTCAATCCTCACCCTGGACCCTGTGCCAGTTCCGTCATTCCTATACTACTTCAATACCTTTTCATTTCCCATGAAGTTGCTTCTTTAAACGTTAGTTTTAAATTTTAAATTATTATCGAGATATAGGATTCAATTTTTAGCAAAAGAATTTTATATTCTTCGTACATTATTGTCATATAATATTTTAATTTATTTCCTCTTCCTCGTTGTTGTAGACCAGTCTTCGTTATATCTAGTCAACCTAGTTTTACAGGTCTTGTTATATTTATTTAAGAAATATCTTCGGCCAAAGGATTTATGACACTGACTGCAACTAAATAGTTTTTGGCAAGGACACAAAATACATTTGCTTCTCTTCTGCAGTTTTAGAAATTTTTCTCAACGGAAACTCCTTGCCTCAGTATCTACTGCGATGTATTTTTGATAAAGCTACAGACAACAAACCAGAATACATGTTAGCTTCTGCGACTAATGCCAGATGCAAACTGAGAGTTTTAAATTGGAACCATTACTTAAATAGAATTTTTGCTAATTTTTAATCAGCAAGAGTTATTTTTCTCATACAAGAAACATGTCGTAAGTAGTTTTGCTTTCCAACAACAGTTGGTGCCCTGTTTTTTGTAGTGGTATATATTAAATATTTTTTATGTAGGATTCGGGATTCTCTCTCTTGATAGAAAAAGAAGCAGATCTTTGCTAGACATAAAGGGAAAGGAATTTAGTCTTGCATGATAGCGTTTGTTGTGTGTCAGTTGTTTTAATAGACAGCAATCGTCTGGTAATAAATATCTTTTGTTTGAATTGCACAAAATTAAAATATATATTGTAAGTGCTGATTTGGTAACATAAATTCACTAAGGCAACGAAACTCTGAATAAAATTGCTTGTCTCATTACGACAAAATTTACATACGGGTATTTTTACACAGAAATAATCAGAAACATTCTGAAAATATCAGCAGAAGTCTCACCATGAATAATCAGAAGCACACGGATACACCAACAACAATCTTGTCAGAAATATCCTGGAACACATGGAGAAAACTAAAGAATATTTTCATAAATCAAGATATATTAACTACAAAAATAAAAAATTCAAAATTCAAATAAAATAATTAAAAAATAAAAATTATAAAATGCTGGCTTGTGCAAAATTGATTTTTCCTTGCTGAACAAAGGTGAAGTTCACAAGCTGGAAGAAGGTCTTTTTGTAAATTTTACTTTTTATTTTTAAATTTTTTATTTTAATTGGAGCACTAAGAGCAAACAGTTGGAGTTTTTGGTGTAGTTGGAGCTTTGGAGCTTTTGGAACAATAAATGGTAGCATATGATCATTTGGAGCATTGGAGCAGTTGGAGCTGTTGGACCAATTTGAGTATTGGAGCATTTACTTTTGGAGCCAATAACAGACTGTTGGAGCTAAAGACTGTTGGAGCTAAAGACAGTTGGAGCCAATGACTTTTGTAGCCAATGACATTTGAAGCCAAAGACTGTTGGAGTAATGACTTTGGGAGCCAGTGAATTTTGGAGATAAAGACATTTGGAGCTAAACTGTTGGAGTCAAACAAAGATAGAGCTAAAGACTGTTGGAGCCAAAGACAGTTGGAAGCAAAGACATTGGGAGTCATTGTATCCTACCGCATCTTGCGACCGATCTTATCCTACTGTTGATTCTAGAACGTTTTATCTGTATTCAGGACGATTGGCCTCGTAGTTCGGAGACATCTGGTCTAAAGCCTGACATTGTAAATGGCCTGGCCTCGTGGTCTGAAGATACTTGGTTGATACAACTAACATTGCACTAGACCTGGTTTGAAGGTATTTCAAGTAGCGAAAAATTAGACCATGGCAGTCTTAGAGACAACGTATTTATTTCGCCGGGTAGGTATCTTGTTAAGAGTCGTTTTTCATAGAAAAAATATTTAATAAACTCCACAAATGGTAATAGGAAACAGAATTTAAATTTTTTTATGGTTACAATTATCACTGACTGTGAATCGAACCAAGGACGGGAATCGATCGATTCAATCATTTTTGTTTAATGATTTATTTATTTTATAATGTTTTGGAATTTTGACGATTTTTTATCTGAATTATTACAGAAAATACATATGACAGTCAACATGTCATCATTGGCTTACTGGAGAATGGCATGAGAGGAATTTAAGGTTATTTTAGGATTCCCACCTTATTTATTGAAATTAATATTTTTTACCATAAAATTAAACAATTTTTATCGGTTATGTATTTATCAAATAAATAAATATATTAATGAGTGGTATTTTTTTATGAATTTGAGAATTTTTTCGAATTTTCAAGCTAAATAATTACGAATTTACAACATGGCATTCCAATGTTAAGAAGGCATGCGTCAGGGTAATAAATGATTTCTGCACTCCAGTGGGTACAAATAAAACTAACATGGAGGTAGCACACTCTAGCAGACGAAAACAAGATGGTGGCCTCCAGCAAACGAAAACAAGATAGCGGACTTGACGACTACTAGCTGGCCATATATATACCTTGGCATTAGTGGTGGGAGGCCAGTCTGCCGGTGGCTTCCATGGAAGAAGGATCTGTCGCCATTTTTAATCGAATGATCTCCCTAGGTTTTAACTGAAGACTATGATAATTTTTGATTAAGATTTTACTAACCAATTTGTTATTAATTTTTTATGTTCCCAGTTAAAAGCGTATAATAATTACGAATTTACAATATGGAGGACAATTTTCAAAATATGGGAAGTTTTTATTTTAAAATTTAATTTATTTATTTTTATAAGTTTTGAAATTTTCCCTAATTTTATAGCATAAAAATTAATTGATTTTCAAGAACGTGGCCTTTACAAAAAGTGCAATGTTCCAGAATTCAAGATGGCTGGTGTGAAGTAAGCAGGGATTTTCCTAATTTTTATTGAATTATATTTAAGATAAATATTTTTTTTTAATAAATTGCATGTTTACAACTCGCCAGGAATTGAACCGAGGACCGAAAACGATGAAGTAACTAAAAACTTGAAGTAAGCAAATTTTTTGTTGTAATTTTAGAGTCCAAAATTAAATCTTTCATTTTTGCGGTCAAGGTCAAGGTCAAAGCTACCCACCAGAGGCTTATTGGAGGCTTGCCATGGGTAATTAAAGCATAAATGGGGAATTTGGGTTCTTTTAAAGACAGAAGTCTTTTGAGGTATTCCGAATTTCGAATGTTTGTAATTTTGAGAAATAAAACGGCAACTTTCCTTAAAAAAAATTCCCTCGAAATAGGAATATTTCTAGGATTTTTGAGTCATTTCTATGGAATTTTGAGTCCAATATGACCGCCGTGACGTCATCGTACATGTATGTTCCATGGTAGCAGACACCGCGGCCACCATCACACCCAGAACCCAGTTTCTGGATCGGCTATCCTACACTACTCACACTGACACGTGGTACTAAAGTAGTAGCCGTAGTTGACGTGACTTCATTGTAGTAAGGATAGTAATATTTTGAAAATTGTTTTCATAATTTCGTGTATAGGGGAGGGAAATTAATGAAACCTCTATCCACCCCCTTGCTACATTGGGGAGAATCACCCGGAATAAAACTTAGCAACTTCTAAGAGGAGGCCACTCTCGCTTATGTGACTGGTCTTGAGAGCCTTGATATTTCCTGATCTTTGTATGAAATATGAGAGTCAGGAAGAAACAGCCACAAGATGCAAGATTCAGGAAGAAAGTCCTTATCATCATGGCAATGTCAACCACGATTCCCACTTCTGGGAAAACTTAGTTAATACATATGAAAAGGCTTTTTAAGTCCAGACTAATAAATACAAAATCAATAAAAGTCGAATTTGTCTTCGCTTCAGTGTGTTGTTTCGTGTTGGGAAAGCAAGGTTCCAAATGGATGGCCAAACTAAGAACACACATACACATATATTTATGAATGTATATGTTTGTACAAATCAAAATTTTTAAAACAACTCATTAATCCAATAAGGTCGTTGGAACGAATACAAACAAAAATAATTGGATTCAACAGTTCTCTTAGGGCTTTCAAATTCGCGTTTATTTAACCAACAATACCTAACTGCAACAACCGGCGATGCCTGAATAAGAATATATTATGATCTTACGTAGCCCAATGATCGGCGATTCAGTTTGAGGCAGTGCAAAGGCATTCTTGGCACATTTAAGGAATTCAGGGTGCAACAAGAATGCAGTAGCTGTTTCCAGGAGACCACGATTGCATACACATCGCAATAACCGTTACCATGGAAAGGAAGGAAGTATCAAAAATACAGCAGCCGTTGTCATGGAAACAAAGGAAGCACCAACATCGCAGCAGCCGTTGTCATGGTGACGAAGGAAGCATCAACATATCAAAAGCCATTAACTGGAGGTTATCGGGAAAAATTGGTCAAAAATTAAATTTAAAAAAAAAAAACTAAAACAAATACGCACAGCCACTTCCAACAAACCCTCCTACAATCGATGGTAGATAGAGAGCTCTCTACCATCACAACCGCCAGTTGAAGGCAGTGAGGGTTTGGGTAGAAAACAAGAGAGTTTACAAACATTTGCCTTAAATTGTGTGTACGATAATGTTGATTGATTTAACATATTCTATTTAAAGTGAGACTATTTAAGTATTAACTTATTGTCTAAAACATATAGGGTGAAATGCATTGAAAACATAACGTGTACCGTCCTGTTTAATCTCGCTTGCGTGATTCTTTACAAGAGGCGATTCGCACGGTAACGACACACGCGTCTCTTCGACACATTTAGGCAGAACCAATTCTGTTCGTATACTATCCGTCTCCGGTTCCAATCTTCCGCTCGGCGGAATAACTCACGATCTGCTGGATTATTTTAATTTTCCACCCCCTCCCCTCGGGAAACGGAACGAGGCCCGAGCCCAGCCGAACAGAGCCGACCGCCTCCCGAAGTGCGACGGGCCGACCGATCGTAACTCAGTCCTGGGGAGCCGCTGTTGATGGCCCCTGGCCCAGGGTCTGTGGGGAGGAGGGGGGTAGGAGGTAACTCATCGTCCCCTGGCCCGCGTTAGCGCCCGCGCGCATCAATCAAACGACTTCACCGTCGGCCGCGAATAACGAAATTAACGTGCGATTTCTCTCTTCCCTCCCCCACTCCTGCCTCCACGCGGGGGGCTTTGCGGCGCCGTTAACGAAGACGTAGTGCCACGCCGCGCATTCCGCCATCGCGAGTCCCAATCCCTCCCCCTTTTACCCTTCAGCCGCAAAGGTAGTAAAGGAAAAAAACACTGACTACACCCCCTCATGGCTTGGGGGGGGGGGGGGGGGTCAGTCACTTCAGGCCCTTCATGTATCGAGGGTCAGTGAATTCAGGCCCTCATGGCTGGGGGTCAGTGACTTCAGGCCCTCATGGCTCGGGGGTCAGTGACTTCAGACTATCATGGCTCGGAGGTCAGTGACTTCAGGCCCTCATGGCTCGGGGGTCATGGACTTCAGGCCCTCATGGCTCGGGGGTCATGGACTTCAGGCCCTAATGGCTCTGGGGTCCGTGACTTCAGGCCCTAATGGCTCTGGGGTCCGTGACTTCAGGCCCTCGTGGCTCGGGAGTCAGTGACTTCAGACCCTTATGGCTCGGGGATCAGTGACTTCAGACCCTTATGGCTCGGGGATCAGTGAATTCAGACCCTCAAGGCTCGGGGGTCAGTGACTTCAGGACCTCATGGCTCGGGGTCAGTGCCTGCAGGCCATTCATGTATCGAGGGTCAGTGACTTCAGGCCCTCATGGCTCTGGGGTCCGTGACTACAGGCCCTAATGGCTCTGGGGTCCGTGACTTCAGGCCCTAATGGCTCTGGGGTCCGTGACTTCAGGCCCTAATGGCTCTGGCTCCATGACTTCAAGCCCTCGTGGCTCGGGAGTCAGTGATTTCAGACCCTTATGGCTCGGGGATCAGTGACTTCAGACCCTTATGGCTCGGGGATCAGTGAATTAAGACCCTCAAGGCTCGGGGGTCAGTGACTTCAGGACCTCATGGCTCGGGGTCAGTGCCTGCAGGCCATTCATGTATCGAGGGTCAGTGACTTCAGGCCCTCATGGCTCTGGGGTCAGTGACTTCAGGCCCTAATGGCTCTGGGCTCAGTGAATTCAGGCCCTCATGGCTCGGGAGTCAGTGACTTCAGACCCTCATGGCTCGGGGGGGTCAGTGACTTCAGGCCCTCATGGCTCGGGGGTCATGGACTTCAGGCCCTCATGGCTCGGGGGTCATGGACTTCAGGCCCTAATGGCTCGGGGATCAGTGACTTCAGACCCTTATGGCTCGGGGATCAGTGAATTCAGACCCTCAAGGCTCGGGGGTCAATGACTTCAGGACCTCATGGCTCGGGGTCAGTGCCTGCAGGCCATTCATGTATCGAGGGTCAGTGACTTCAGGCCCTCATGGCTCTGGGGTCAGTGACTTCAGGCCCTAATGGCTCTGGGGTCCGTGACTTCAGGCCTTAATGGCTCTGGCTCCATGACTTCAAGCCCTTGTGGCTCGGGAGTCAGTGACTTCAGACCCTTATGGCTCGGGGATCAGTGACTTCAGACCCATATGGCTCGGGGATCAGTGAATTCAGACCCTCAAGGCTCGGGGGTCAGTGACTTCAGGACCTCATGGCTCGGGGTCAGTGCCTGCAGGCCATTCATGTATCGAGGGTCAGTGACTTCAGGCCCTCATGGCTCTGGGGTCAGTGACTTCAGGCCCTTATGGCTCTGGGGTCCGTGACTTCAGGCCCTAATGGCTCTGGCTCCATGACTTCAAGCCCTCGTGGCTCGGGAGTCAGTGACTTCAGACCCTTATGGCTCGGGGATCAGTGACTTCAGACCCTTATGGCTCGGGGATCAGTGAATTCAGACCCTCAAGGCTCGGGGGTCAGTGACTTCAGGACCTCATGGCTCGGGGTCAGTGCCTGCAGGCCATTCATGTATCGAGGGTCAGTGACTTCAGGCCCTCATGGCTCTGGGGTCAGTGACTTCAGGCCCTAATGGCTCTGGGGTCCGTGACTTCAGGCCCTAATGACTCTGGCTCCATGACTTCAAGCCCTCGTGGCTCGGGAGTCAGTGACTTCAGACCCTTATGGCTCGGGGATCAGTGACTTCAGACCCTTATGGCTCGGGGATCAGTGAATTCAGACCCTCAAGGCTCGGGGGTCAGTGACTTCAGGACCTCATGGCTCGGGGTCAGTGCCTGCAGGCCATTCATGTATCGAGGGTCAGTGACTTCAGGCCCTCATGGCTCTGGGGTCAGTGACTTCAGGCCCTAATGGCTCTGGGGTCCGTGACTTCAGGCCCTAATGGCTCTGGCTCCATGACTTCAAGCCCTCGTGGCTCGGGAGTCAGTGACTTCAGACCCTTATGGCTCGGGGATCAGTGACTTCAGACCCTTATGGCTCGGGGATCAGTGAATTCAGACCCTCAAGGCTCGGGGGTCAGTGACTTCAGGACCTCATGGCTCGGGGTCAGTGCCTGCAGGCCATTCATGTATCGAGGGTCAGTGACTTCAGGCCCTCATGGCTCGGGGGTCAGTGACTCCATACCCTCGTAGCTCGGGGGTCAGGGACTTCAGGCCCTCATGGCTCGGGGGTCAGTGCCTGCCGGCCATTCATGTATCGAGGGTCAGTGACTTCAGGCCCTCGTGGCTCGGGGGTCAGTGACTTCAGTCCCTCATGGCTCGGGGGTCAGTGACTTCAGGCCTTCATGGCTCGGGGGTCAGTGACTTCAGGCCTTCATGGCTCGGGGGTCAGTGACTTCAGGCCCTCATGGCTCGGGGGTCAGTGACTCCATACCCTCGTAGCTCGGGGGTCAGGGACTTCAGGCCCTCATGGCTCGGGGGTCAGTGCCTGCCGGCCATTCATGTATCGAGGGTCAGTGACTTCAGGCCCTCGTGGCTCGGGGGTCAGTGACTTCAGTCCCTCATGGCTCGGGGGTCAGTGACTCCATACCCTCGTAGCTCGGGGGTCAGGGACTTCAGGCCCTCATGGCTCGGGGGTCAGTGACTCCATACCCTCGTAGCTCGGGGGTCAGGGACTTCAGGCCCTCATGGCTCGGGGGTCAGTGACTCCATACCCTCGTAGCTCGGGGGTCAGGGACTTCAGGCCCTCATGGCTCGGGGGTCAGTGCCTGCCGGCCATTCATGTATCGAGGGTCAGTGACTTCAGGCCCTCGTGGCTCGGGGGTCAGTGACTTCAGTCCCTCATGGCTCGGGGGTCAGTGACTTCAGGCCTTCATGGCTCGGGGGTCAGTGACTTCAGGCCTTCATGGCTCGGGGGTCAGTGACTTCAGGCCCTCATGGCTCGGGGGTCAGTGCCTGCCGGCCATTCATGTATCGAGGGTCAGTGACTTCAGGCCCTCGTGGCTCGGGGGTCAGTGACTTCAGTCCCTCATGGCTCGGGGGTCAGTGACTTCAGGCCTTCATGGCTCGGGGGTCAGTGACTTCAGGCCTTCATGGCTCGGGGGTCAGTGACTTCAGGCCCTCATGGCTCGGGGGTCAGTGACTCCATACCCTCGTAGCTCGGGGGTCAGGGACTTCAGGCCCTCATGGCTCGGGGGTCAGTGCCTGCCGGCCATTCATGTATCGAGGGTCAGTGACTTCAGGCCCTCGTGGCTCGGGGGTCAGTGACTTCAGTCCCTCATGGCTCGGGGGTCAGTGACTTCAGGCCTTCATGGCTCGGGGGTCAGTGACTTCAGGCCTTCATGGCTCGGGGGTCAGTGACTTCAGGCCCTCATGGCTCGGGGGTCAGTGACTCCATACCCTCGTAGCTCGGGGGTCAGGGACTTCAGGCCCTCATGGCTCGGGGGTCAGTGCCTGCCGGCCATTCATGTATCGAGGGTCAGTGACTTCAGGCCCTCGTGACTCGGGGGTCAGTGACTTCAGTCCCTCATGGCTCGGGGGTTAGTGACTTCAGGCCTTCATGGCTCGGGGGTCAGTGACTTCAGGCCCTTCATGTATCGAGGGTCAGTGACTTCTTGTCTTCATGGCTCGGGGGTCAGTGACTTCAGACCGATGGCGAAGTCGCGGCCTGAAGTCTGTGGGATGGAAGCGGACCTCCCGACTGCCCGTTGCTCTCTGACACGAGGACGTGTTACCACGGCCGTGACGAGATTCGGCAACGTAACCTCATTTGTAAAATGCAAATTCTGTTGAAAGTTATAATTGTTGAGTTTACAACACTAATTTGTTTATGATTTTAGTTCACCACTATTGAAGTGAAATTTTTTTTTCTGAGGGGGGGGCTTAAAATATTTCCGTTGGCATGACGGGATTTATCTAACTATGTGGTGGGGGAACTTGCAAATGGTAGAAACGACGCAGCATACTTGCACACTGGTGCACTGGCACACTCGCGCACTGGCGCACACGCATGTGCTCAGTTGTTTCTTGGGGTGGAAGTGACGCTATGCCCACTCCGGGGCCGTTGGTGCGGCTGGTGATCGCTGGAGCAGCCTTGAGCGGGCTCCACGTGGCGGCGTGCGGGGATCAGGTTGAACCCCGCCATGCTGCAGCCATAGTAGGCACCCGCCTGCGCCTGACGCCACCCCGACTTCAGGGAGTATAGGGGCAGAGGGCCAAGAGCGTCGGGACGCTGGGCGTCGCTCGGAGAAACGGTTCCGAGCATCGAACCCTGGTTTCAGCTCCGCCGGCAGATGTTTACCACGGTACGTGTAGCTCGCAACTCAACGAGGTTCACATGTTAATTACTATCTTGTAAAGCATTAAGCACAATATGCCCTTGAAAGAATGTTTCAGTTTTGGTTCAAGGTCACAATACAAGAGTGTCTCAAATCAGTTTTAGACAAGCGCATGTGCGAGTACTGCTTTGTTGTTTCCTCGCTTTCAACGTCAACTACGAAAATTGGTGACTCCTGAGCGTAAAGCGTTTTTGGTTCTGAAATTTGCTGTATGTGAATCTGTGATATAATCTCTCCCCATTTGAAATCTCTTTGTATGAGACTGGTTGAACGTCGAAGTCCCTGGCCGATGTATTGATCGTAATGGTAGATGACAAAGCTCAATTATTTTGCCTCCACATTCACCTGACATAAAGCCATATATTTTTTTTTTCCTTTGGGGCTTTATAAAAAAAAATTGTGTGTACGTTCCGCCACTACCTAATATTTGCCAAAGTTTCAACACTTTAATCTTTATATTTTTTTTTGAAATGGCAGCACTACACCCTATAATACCAACAATAATTATAGCATAAACTAAAAAATGAATAATAACATCAATTACATTCATCATAATCTTAATTATAAGCCTTTATCAAGAACGAAACCAAGAAGAACTAAACTGAACTAAACCGGATTTGCTATCCAAAGTGGGGACATGGAATTGGACTTTAGATCCGTTGTGTGCAGCATAACTAAAAGGTTCACATATTGAATATTTGTAAAAAAAATTGTTAATTTACCTACAATTTTATGTACGATGTGTTGTAAATAGTCTAACATTCTATTGTTAACTTCCTGTACAGTTTAAATCAATGTAATGAGTGATGATTATTAATTGTATAAAATAACTTTATCTTAAAATGCAATGAGAAAAAAGAATAAAATATAATAAATAAATATTTGTGAAAACAGAGCATTGTGGTAGGAAACCGTGTAGAACTTGGAGTGGGGTGATATCAAGGAAAACCATGGGAAAACATATCAGGATGTGTGGAACGGGTTTCCAGCCCGGGTTGTCTGGAACGCGAGTCCAGTGTCGGAGAGGCGTGTGATGACCACGGCTGCCAGATGGTATAATTGGATACAAAATGTGTATAATATGAGTATCCCATGTATCCTGTTTGTATATCCCATGTCTCTGTATAATTGGATACAATGAGAATGGTCATTAAATGTCCATAATTATTATAACAATTCTTAATTTTCATTTCCATTCTTAACTCGTCATACACCTAATATATATTGTCTATGTATGTCTCCCTATTCATCGTAAGTCTCAGCAATGGAAAATTAATAACCATTCTTGTTGCAAACTATTTTTTAACGGTTTCGGTGGTTTTGTATAATGATATTCAATTTTGTATAATTTCGGAGCCCAAGCGGTATAAAGTAGGTTAGCTCTACTGGCAGCCCTGGTGACGATCTATTCACTGCCTCTACTGGTGCAACAGCTCTGCATCACGCCACCTTGCTCTATGAAACAAGCACGGACACACGCCACCTTGCTCTATGTAACAAGCGCGGACACACGCCACCTTGCTCTATGTAACAAGCGCGGACACACGCCACCTTGCTCTATGTAACAAGCGCGGACACACGCCACCTTGCTCAATGTAACAAGCGCGGACACACGCCACATTGCTCTATGGAACAAGCGCGGACACACGCCACATTGCTCTATGGAACAAGCGCGGACACACGCCACCTTGCTCTATGGAACAAGCGCGGACACACTCCACCTTGCTCTATGGAACAAGCGCGGATACACGCCACCTTGCTCTATGGAACAAGCAAGCTCGGACACACGCCACCTTGCTCTATGGAACAAGCAAGCTCGGACACACGCCACCTTGCTCTATGGAACAAGCAAGCTCGGACACACGCCACCTTGCTCTATGGAACAAGCAAGCTCGGACACACGCCACCTTGCTCTATGGAACAAGCAAGCTCGGACACACGCCACCTTGCTCTATGGAACAAGCGCGGACACACGCCACCTTGCTCTATGGAACAAGCGCGGACACACGCCACCTTGCTCTATGGAACAAGCGCGGACACACGCCACCTTGCTCCATGGAACAAGCAAGCGCGGACACACGCCACCTTGCTCCATGGAACAAGCAAGCGCGGACACACGCCACCTTGCTCCATGCAACAAGCAAGCGCGGACACACGCCACCTTGCTCCATGCAACAAGCAAGCGCGGACACACGCCACCTTGCTCCATGGAACAAGCAAGCGCGGACACACGCCACCTTGCTCCATGGAACAAGCAAGCGCGGACACACGCCACCTTGCTCCATGGAACAAGCAAGCGCGGACACACGCCACCTTGCTCCATGGAACAAGCAAGCGCGGACACACGCCACCTTGCTCCATGGAACAAGCAAGCGCGGACACACGCCACCTTGCTCCATGGAACAAGCAAGCGCGGACACACGCCACCTTGCTCCATGGAACAAGCAAGCGCGGACACACGCCACCTTGCTCCATGGAACAAGCAAGCGCGGACACACGCCACCTTGCTCTATGGAACAAGCAAGCGCGGACACACACCACCTTGCTCTATGGAACAAGCAAGCGCGGACACACGCCACCTTGCTCTATGGAACAAGCAAGCGCGGACACACGCCACCTTGCTCTATGGAACAAGCAAGCGCGGACACACGCCACCTTGCTCTATGGAACAAGCAAGCGCGGACACACGCCACCTTGCTCTATGGAACAAGCAAGCGCGGACACACGCCACCTTGCTCTATGGAACAAGCAAGCGCGGACACACGCCACCTTGCTCTATGGAACAAGCAAGCGCGGACACACGCCACCTTGCTCTATGGAACAAGCAAGCGCGGACACACGCCACCTTGCTCTATGGAACAAGCAAGCGCGGACACACGCCACCTTGCTCTATGGAACAAGCGCGGACACACGCCACCTTGATCTATGGAACAAGCGCAGACACACGCCACCTTGCTCTATGGAACAAGCGCAGACACACGCCACCTTGCTCTATGGAACAGGCGCAGACACACGCCACCTTGCTCAATGGAACAGGCGCAGACACACGCCACCTTGCTCTATGGAACAGGCGCGGACACACGCCACATTGCTCCATGGAACAAGCGCTGACACACGCCCTGCCCGCTACATCTTCCTGGGTTCGATACGGAACGGTCATTTGATGTGCAAACATCTTGGCTCTCGATGTAAGGCGGTTTGGTGGCGAGTAGTTTCGCGAATGGCGTGGAAGTCGATTGGAACGGAAACGTTTCCCTGAAGCCCGGTGCTGCCATGAGGGGAAGTCTTATGAATCTCGAAAAGTCTCCGGACCCGCGTGATTTATCTAAGTAATAACTTTCTTGACCATCGGGGAAGCGTATTTAGTTGGCCAAGCTAAACTTAATTAACAAAAGTGCACCATCCTTTAATAATTTACAATTTACAGTCATAGAAATAAATAATTAAAACTTGAAAATACTCTATACAGTTTGGAAAATACTTATCTAACATTAAAATTTAGATTTAGCGCAGCGTACGTCATACTGTAGAAACACAACAAACTGCTTGCCTACATAAATTCGATGCCATGAAAAGAAAAGAAAAAAAAGTATTTCGTAATGAAATTTTTACTGTGTTACCTCCTGCAGTGACTCGAAAAGAGTAGCCAAGGGAGATAGTGTGTTTTTTTTTTCTTGCGAAAATACTTAAACAGTTTTGTGTACAAGACGCTTTTATTGGTTATAACATAACACACGAGAAACATGCAAACTTGATATTTATACGTCGCAGTTTGCTTCAATAGCTGAAGTCGGTTAACAGCAAATGGCTGACGGTGTCTGTGAACAGAAATTACACACTTTTAATTCCATGCAACGAGTACCAACACAGAACGAATAATAACCCTGACAGATACGTTTAGAGATTATGATAGCAATGTGAACAAACAATATAACTTTTGTATTAAAATATTCTTTGAATTATTATGCAAAATTAGACTTATTACTTTACGCAAAATTACAAGAACTTTATCTTACACACAATTCAGAATATATACTTGACTGAGACTTACACTATTAACCTATGCCACGAGGTTGTGTCCGCCCTCTATTTATATAACAAACATTTAAATCAGACCCCTAGTGGCGTTTTCGCCTACACTCTATTGAGGTGCGGCCAACTCGTAGTCTTTATTCCTAGTTCCGGCTTTCCGGCGACTCAGTCCGGTCTCTATTAGTTAACTACTCTATGTACAAAGTCACTTCCGGGTAAGTTCGCCAATGCTGCCTATAAACCCTCGTTACCCTATGCGGACGACGTAGATGTCGACCTCCACTCTCGTTGTGCCGACTCGATCCTTCGCCACTCGCTGAGCGAGTGTCTCTAATCAAAAGTCTGCTCCCCTCATTATTTACCTTCAGGCGGTATTCGCCCACCCCTGAGGACGTCAAATTCGATTAGCAGCTTTCCTCAAAATTACTCGCCGAGCGAGTTCCTACTCGCTCCTGGCGAGTATTGGTGGCGAGTCGTGGCGTCTGAGGTTAAGTCCGTTTCTTCGTAGTCTGTCGTCTGCGGCTAAGTCCCATTCCAGAGTTAAAGGTTAAAGTTCCACTTACGGCTTTGTTGAAATTCGCCTAAGTCCCACCTCGGCTGCGGATGGAGGTGATAGTCTCCGGAGGTGACGGCGCGGCCGCCGCAGGCAGAGTCCGGGTGGGACCTCTGGATGCAGGGTGACTGTCTCTCGTGGCGGAGCAGCGATCCCTTCTGCCCCGAGTGCGGATTTTCCTAAGTCGGCAGCGTCGTGGTGCAGGGAAGTTGCGGACGCCGTGGGCGATGGCTGCAGCGTGACGATTTGTAGTCTTCTTCGGAGAGATGGTGTAAGCCAAAGCCTCTGGCTAGTAGCCAGGCACCTTCTCCCTGCTGCTTGCTAACAAACCCGTATTTATACCCGGGGAGCCCTGAGTGACATCATCAAGTGCCAATCAGCGCAACCCCGAAGTGACGTCATCAAGATCCAATTAGCACAGACCCGAAGTGACATCATCTAGAGCCAATCAGCGCTCACTGCGTTGTTGCTAAGGGCTCGGTCGCCTGTGAGCCTCGGGTCGCCTCTGCCTGTGAATCCCGTGTTTCCTGGGGCCTAGGAGTTATGCAATCTCTTAGACTCCCGTGTATTGCTGTTGTCCTGCCTTTTAGGGAATTCTCGTTAGGTATGAATTTCCTACCATAACAACTGTTCATTCTTATTTTGTAATATGCTCAATAAGTTAACGTTTTTTTGTAGGAAGTACTTACAGACTGTTTTCTGTGGTTTAAGCAAAATATGTGAATACATATAATTTCAGTTATAATATGTGTTTTAATAATTTTCAGGTTTACTTTTGTTTAGTGTATCTATTGGACTACCGTTTTTTATTTGAAAAATACTTAAATGTTAGCGCCGCGTTTGTGATGCTTTAGAAAACCAACAAAATGTTAATTATCTATGACACCATGTTGTTCCAGCACAGTCTTCCAGGCTAATAAATTATAGGTATTATTATAGTTGCGATTATATCTCTTTACAACCATTCAAGTTTACAAAATGTATTTCAGAATAGTTTCTCTCCCTTAAAGATAACTATGGCACACTAACATGCTTAGTACATCCCAATGTTCGCGAAAGTTAACATTTACGGGTGCATATTGTCGCGCGTGTGTCAGCTATCTTAACAACTTCGGCTAGTGGCTACATCAGTTTCTAAATGCTCTCGCATTGGATTTTCAACATGTTAAACCGTTGCGAAATTCACGCTTATTTAATTACATTTATGATGCGTACAAAAGTTTTACCCTCAACGTTCCTAAAGAAGTTTAACCTAAAAACGCATGCGATTAAAGTTTCGGTCTAGGGAGAAATGTCACATGCGATGCGTTGAGGCATTTACATGCGATGCGTTTGGTACTCCTGTTGTTTGGCTCTAACCCTGAGAAATCGATAGTGGCATCTTGTTAAAAAGAATTATAATTTGGTTGTGAAAAAGGCAAAAAAAAAATGTTTTCTGGTTTTACCCCAAAATTAATTTGTTCGTGTATTCATCACCCTTTGCATATTTTTAAAGAATTCTACGTTAAATTTATAGACCGAGTTTACAGTTTAGTATTATAAGTTTACTTGCAACATATATGTTTGTTGTTACTGAGGTGAGTTGTTTACACATCACTGGCGAGTACTGAATGACTTACAATTATTTTTGCCGAAATATCTGTCAAAATTTTGTCGTGGTGGACGTCAGTTGGTACATTTTTGTGTTTATGGAATCTTATGTACATTTTGCAAAATCCAATTTTAAAATCAGTAATGTTTTGCTTTTTTTTTACTCCTTAACATTTAATAATTTAAAAAAATATATTATTATATACCACAGTGTTAAAATGCTGCATATAAAAATGTCTAGAGTTTTCTTTGAGTGACTGGAGTGTTTGTATGTTAATTTATATTATATGAATTAAAACAACTATAGGCCTGGCTTTATTAAACTTAAATAAACGACAGTACACACATCTGCTGGGATCCTAATCAAAATTTTATTTCAAAAATTAGTAAAGAAGATATTTTTATGTGAATATTTTTATTAACATCGTATATTGAATCAAAACAGAAGTGATTTCATGAGTGATGACAATTATTTAATCAAATTATGTCCAGAAAATTTGTTTACCGCACAAAAATTATTTTATAAAATTTGTAAAGCATTGCGATTATTTAAGATAAGCTTAAGAAAATTACATTCATTTAAATGTACCTCAAGTGACCGCACATAACATTTTTACTTTTGTTGACAGCGAGGTCGTTCTAGTGATAAACAAACTAAGACAGTACCAACACTACTTTGTGATAGAAGTTATGATAATACCAGGGAGTCTCTAATCAAAATACTTTACACATATCTGTTTTTAAGGGTTGTTGAAAAATTTTCAACATTAACTTATAAGTTTTTGCACGTAATATTATTTATTCTAATAATTTTCTTATATTAATAGTAGTATAGACGAGCCGGACCTGAAACAGGGTCCAGGGTGTGGTGCCTGTGGTGCCGACCGAGCTCTGACGTCACGCCCATCTCGGACGTCACGGCGGCCATCTTGGATGAGCGTAACGGGACACAGTGTAACGGTACATAGCATAACGGGACATAACGTAACGGGACAACTAGATCACGGTGGCCATCTTGGCTCTGCCATCTTGGATCCGCCATTTTGTTTTCTCGAACATTCCGGAATTTTGTTTTCCGCCATTTTGAATTATGACGTCACCGTTGCAAATTTCCGTTACGGCCGCCATCTTTAAAATCTTTATTTACTATCCGATTTTAATGAAAACAATTTAAAAAATTATAAAAAAATTAAATAATAAAATTTTAATAAAAATATTAAACGAAATTACTTTTATGACACGGAGCTCGCAGTCCACGGTTCGAACCCGACGAGTGCAAAAAAATAAAAATGACGACCGATCCTTCCCCCGTGGTAACTGCTGGCAGACTGACTCCCACCACTTTTTTAATAGCATATATATCGCCAGTGAGCATGACGTCATGTCCGCCATCTTGAAAATCCGTAATTTAAATGCTACAGATTCTAGAAAAATTCCAAAATTCATCAAAAAATGTACTTATTAGAATACTGATTGATTAGTTCGATTCCTGTCCTTGGTTCGAAACCGCTAAGAGCAAAAAATTAAAAAAAAACATCAGATCCTTCCTCCACAGAAGCCACCTACAGACGAACCTACCACCACCAATAACAAGGTAAATATCGTCAACTAGTATGACATCATGTCGGCCATCTTTTCTTCGTTTGCTGGAAGCCACCATCGTGTTTTCGTCCGCTAGAGTGTGCTGATACCATGTTAGTATAATTTTCTGGTCACCATACCCTTGTCCTCAACTGTTGGAATTAAACTTTGAACTTGACCTTGAAATTTGACCTTGACCTTGAAATTTGACATTGACCTTGAACTTTGACCTTATAATTTGACATTGACCTTGAACCTTGACCTTGACCTTGAACTTTGACCTTGACCTTGAACTTTGACCTTGAATTTGAACTTTGACCTTGACCTTTAACTTTGACATTTACCTTAAACTTTGACCCTATACTTTACCTTGACCTTGGAATTTGACCTTATACATTGACCTTGACCTTGAACTTTGACCTTGACCTTGAACTTTGACCTTGAGCTTGAACTTTGACTTTGACCTTGAACTTTGACCTTGACCTTGAAATTTGACCTAGACCTTGAAATTTGACCTTAACCTTGAAATTTGACTTTGTCCTTGTCGACCATCATGGATCCGACATTTTATGTTCAGTACATGCTACCAGGAGCTACCACCTGCTGGAGTACACAATTTTGTGTGTGTACTCGTATTATAGAGTACATTTCCATCTGGATAATTTTATTCTAACCCGCTACAGTGCAGTAATCATTTATTACCGAGGTGCCCCTGCCATCTTGAAATTTGGGCGCCATCTTGAAATCGTGTAATAATGTAGCTAGAAAAGTGGGAAAAATCCAAAATTCATCAAAAAATCACTCATTTATTTACATATTGATTCGATCCGCTCCAGTCCTTGGTTCGATATTCGATCGATGCAATAATGTTTAATTTTATGAAAAAAATAATAATTTCAATAAACCACGTTCAACATTCTTAAAGAGACTTTAAATCCTCTACTACCATCATCCTATCAGACATCAAGACCAACATCTTGGAAAATTCGTAATAATTAACCTAGAAATTCAGGAAAAAGTTAAAAATTCATTAAATAAATTTGCAAACAATATACTGATTAATTATATCGACTAAGGTCCTTGGCACGATCCTGGTTGAAGCTAAAATAAATTTAATTTAAATACTAGTAAAGTGTAAGGTTCGAGAAATAAAACACCGCATGTTCTTTTACAACAGAATATTTATTACATAATTTCTATTCCACTACAGGAACACTTGGGAAAGCCAGCAATCTTATAATCATTAAGCCCTGCATAGGCGCAAAATGACTAATTCTTAGCTCCAATCGGTTTATACTAGCCAGAGACCAACCAGATCCTTTACTGACATAGTCCTCCTCTTCTTGGCAGAGTTTCTGGATACCATGTTTAACAGATTGCTTCACATCGTCAGAACTGTAAAAATGTAATGGTCGATGTCTTGAGAGGACTTCTTCTCTAGGTCCTCGAACGGAAACGATTTACCATATAAACAGCCAAGCCACAAGTCATTATTTAAAGGTCCGTACATTGTTACTTCATCAGTAAGCTGATTGATTATGTTCTACCTGATATCCTCAAGAAAAAAATTATTTAGCTCCAAATGCTCCAACAGCTCCAAATGCTCCAAAAGCCTCCAAATGCTCCAAAAGGCTCCAAATGGCTCCAAATGCTCCAAAAGGCTTAAAAAGCTCCAAATGGCTCCAACAGCTCCAGATGCTCCAAATCTCCAAATCCTCCAAAAGGCTCCAAATGCTCCAACAGCTCCAAATGCTCCAACAGATCCCTCTTCATTTGGCTCCAACTGATTTCAATTCCTTTTTTTTATCGGACTTGGCTTGATTACTTACATGTCTTTATTAGTATACATTATGACTGGCAGTGGTGACGTTTTTTACTCCTTTAAGTTATACATTTTATTTAGAAATCAGATTTCGATAAGTGGTAGATACCATTTTGAAAAAAAATATATTAATTTATCTTCAAGTTTATGCACGTAAATTTAATTTAAGCCATTATTGTATGTAGCCAGCTTCCCTCAGTTCTTTGAGTATGAAGGATATTTCTTTAATGTTCGAATAGTTTCCTCCACAAAGCGAACCATGTAGTCTTAGCCTGTCAACCAATATGTTAGGATCTTCCCATGAGGTATAATCAATCTCTTCTGCTACGTTCATCATCCTTGCATGTTTATAATAAATATTATTATCTCTGGTGTCTTTCGTTTTAACACCAACCACAAGGTCACTTTCGTCATCGTACCAGTGATTATCACAAGCTTGATCAGGATAATTAATTTTATTACGACGTTTCCATCGTTTTGGTCTCAAGCCACCATCACAGTCTTCGCTCTGGCATGCTTTTGGCGCTTCAGCACAGTACTCAATCATGTCAGCCTTATATGTATTAGCACAGTCATCGATCATGTCAGCCTCAGATGTGTCACCACAATCTTCAATCATGCCAGCTTCAGATGATTCATCAAAGACTTCGGCCTTGTAAGCTTCAGGTGGTTCTCCATCTTTCACATTATCATGGAGATGACTAGATATCGGAGTAAATATCTTTTCATTTCTAATGTGGTTGCAACTTTCTTCGTTTGTTTTAAATTTTAAATTATTATCTTGATCTAGATCAGTATTTTTAGCATTAGCTTTTTCGCCTTCGTTCCTCTTCCGCGATGTTGTAGCCCAGTCTTCGTTATCTTTATTCATTTTAATTGTACAGGTCTTGCAATGTCTATCCAAGTAATATCTTCTACCAAAGGATTTCTGACACTGTCTGCAATGAAATGGTTTTTGACAAGGACCCAATTTACACTCGCTTCTCTCATGTCGTTTAGCATTCTTTCCCAAGGTAAACACCTTGCTACAGTATCTACAGTGATGACGTTTTGATACAGCTACATATCCCGAATCAGGATTTATATTAGTTACTGAAACTAATGCCAGATGCAAACTAAGAGTTTTAAATTATATATATTACTTAAATTGAATTTTTTATTTATTTCATCAGCGAGAATTAATTTATCTCATTCAAAGGTACTTGTTTCAATTAGTTATGCTGTTCAACAACAGATGTAGCCACTTGTTACTTGCAGGTAGATAATATTAAGTTCTTTTATGCGGGATGCGGGATGCTCACTAACGATCGCAAAAGAAGGATGGCTTCGCTAGACTCAAAGGAGAAGGAAGTTTGTGTTTCTCAGATGTTTCATGGCATATTATTATTTTACTGAGTAATGGTTGTTTATTTTTTAATTCCACCTGATAAAAAAAATATTTCATATGCTGATTTAGAAGCAGAAATTCTCGAATTAAATGTAACTCCAAATAAAATGTCATGTCATATTTGGTAAAAATTCCTTCATGGAGAGATCAAGTGATCATTTGTAACCAGAAGCACTCGGAGAAAATCGTCAGATTTCTAGCCAGGAATAATCGGAACTAGTTGGAGAAAACCATCAAAATATTGTCAAGTATAATCAGGAGCACACGGAGAAAACCACCATAATATTGTCAAGAATAAACGGAACTACTTGGAGAAAACCCCCATAATATTGACAAGAATATTCAGGAGCACACTGAGAAAACCACCATATTATTGACAAGAATAATCTGAAGCACATGGAGAAAACCACCAAAAGTTTTCTTTGATATCACAAAAGTACAGAAAAAAATTAATAAAAAATTAAAAATAAAAAAAGGAAAAATACAAAAACAGATTCTGGCTTGTACTAGAACTCTAACTTTGATCAACAACGGAATGTTCGAGAAAACAAAATGGCGGATCCAAAATGGCGGATCCAAGATGGCCGCCGTGATCTTCTTGTCCCGTTACGTTGTGTCCCGTTATGCTGTGTCCCGTTACGCTGTGTCCCGTTACGCTTATCCAAGATGGCCGCCGTGACGTCCGAGATGGGCGTTACGTCAGAGCTCGGTCGGCACCACAGGCACCACACCCTGGATCCTGTTTCAGGTCCGGCTATTCTCTACTACTATTAATGACAACTATTTGCATTATTTTGGTACAATAAAAATCAAGTTTTAAAGATATTAAAACATTTCTAGATCTTTAATGTTGGCTGTTTGTCTTTTAAGGCATTGTAGGAACATTTTTTTTTAAAAACACACATATAGTTCGAAGGCCATTATAATCTTGGCCTATCTGTCACCGTAAGTCTCTGTGCATAAACCGTGTGAATGTTCGGTGTTTTATTCTTGGGTAGCCTACATTTCACAACGATGAGAGCCTCGCCCGAACAGTTCCGAACATTTCCGAAGTTTGTTCATTAAAAAAAACCTCATATTGGAAGCATTTATATATTTTACGGTCAGAGAGTATTTTAAATTACGGTAATATATCCTAACAAACCTTTCATTTTAGTTACGTTAAACCAACTCAACCTAACCTCCCGAAAAAAAATAAAGAGCCGTCATTTATTACACTGACAAATTCTAACCTAAAATTTTACTTCGTTAAACATCGGTATTGTTCAGGTAGTGAACTGTAGTTTATCCTTTCCTTCCGGTACAACTTAATTTGTTTCTTGTTGTCGATACATTTTCAGTAGACCGAAAGGACACGGCTATTATAATATCTGGATTTATTTTTAGAATTTTTACTACATAGATGTAATTTTTTTAATATCGTGACGTGCTCAATACTGTAATATTTGGGAAATGGTGTGAACTAATAACGAAAATAAAAAAATAATAATAATAATTTACAACTTAATTTTGCGGTCTCATTTTATAACATAGTTACGCCGTAAAACATTGGTGAGTTTTGCTTACACACAGAAATAATAAAACAAATGATTCACGTTGGCACGTAGGTTTTTTTTCCCCTCAGTGTGTATATATTTTTTCTTTTTTGAGAACGCAATTTTTTTTACCCTGCCTCGTTGGCGGTGGACGCGAAATGGGGTGGAAAATGTCCCCAATTGATTGCGGCGACAGGTCAAGTTGGGTGTGAGGTGGAAAGGTTGTTGTGTATGTGGAACGAGGATGGGGTGGGTGGGGGGATGAGGTCGAAGGTCAGAGGTCAGGCACGCTATGGCCGCCGGCGGACCGGCGAGAACTGAGCCCTCCTGGACTCCAGCACGTAGAGAATTCCGCTCCGAGCCGAAAGGTGAAGTAATCCCGTCATTAATTAATTTTTTCTTATAAACCTTTTGCTTTGAGACTAAATTAACCAACCCTCTTTTCTACTCGCGGTTTGGGTTCTGTTCCTTCTCCATTGTAATTAATATCACCTGCTTTTAGTGGTGGTCCTAGAAGGGAGTAAAAATACACCGATAAAATAAAAATAAAAGATGCAAAGGTAAAAAATTATCTACTCCAGTGCGCACTTACATTTGTTCCTTGAAAAAGATTCTTACTATTAAGTATTAATATTTAGTGCTAATGTACGGTGTGATATTTTTTTCAAACTTTAGCACTTAAAAATCTGACAGACTCATAAGTTTTGATAATTAATTTTCAAGACTATGGAAGTGATTTAAAATCAGATTTTATGGGGCTAATCTTAATATATATAAATACAGTGTCCCGATGTTTGTTTCCAGTGAACTCTTCACCAAGTCAACCGATTTCGATGAAAATTGGCATTTATGTGTAATTTTTTCCAACTTGAGAGATGGGATAGTTTTTATTTCGATTAATGGTCTTAATAATTTATAATTAATACTAAACTTATTATCAATGTTGATTTGTGTTTAAGCCCGGGAAACAGTGGGTACTTCGTCTCCATGACAACGTTGCGCGCTCGAGAGTCGGGAAACTATCGGTGCTATTCGTTTTTTCTTCGGTACATTTTAAAGCTTTGTATTAAGTTTTTGTCAAAATTAATTAATTTTCATTTTATTTCATTTATTATAACTGTAAATAATAGATTTGGACTCATTTTTCCCCCCTATTAATAAAACCGTGCGAAGCCGGGTCGGGCAGCTAGTAGTAGTAGTATATAAAAGGGCATCCTGGGGCAGGGTCCAGAGCCAGGATGGAGAGGATGAGGTCAATGACCGACCACCCTGACGTCATGGCAGCCACCTTGGATGACCTTGACCATCAAAATTCCTCAAAAAAAATGACTCAAAATTCCTAGACGATTTCCCTATTTCGAGGGAAGAATTCCGGTTTTGAGGGAAATTTTCCCGTTTTTATTCCAGAAAATTACAAAAATTCGAAATATTCCCATTGAGGCTTAAATTTCCCATGAACAAGCCTCCAATAAGCCAAAGTTGGGGAGCTTTGACCTTGGCCTCGGGCGTCACGTTGGCACTTTTTGTTATGCCCGCTATCTTTGATTCTAGATGCTGCACTTTTCGTTACGCCCGTCATCTTGGATGATATAACGCTGCGATTTTCGTTACGGCCGCCATGTAAAAATCCGTAATTATTATCAGATTTTAAAAAGAAAGTAATAAAATAAATAAAAAAAATTATTAATAATATTTAGATGAACAATCATCCCGCCATTTGGAAATTTTTGGGCCATATTGAAAATCCGTATTTAATGATACAAATGTGGAAATTATTTTACAAATAAAAAAATAATTTTTAAATACACTTTTATTGATTTTGACACTGGACCTTGACCTTTGACCTTGAATTTTACATTGACTTTGAACTTTGGCCTTGACCTTAACATTAACATTACTTTTTTACTTGACCTTGACCTTTGACCTCATTAGAAAACTTAGATTCCACCATATTGTTATTGAATAGCAAACATCAAAGGCTTACTTATTAGGAAACTAAGCTGCTTTTTTGGTTCTTTATATATTTTATTTAGTAAGTGTTTTTTTCATGTAAAGTTATATTTTTTCATTCGTCCAGGACCGAATTAAGAATTATGATCGAGTGAAGAAATCCCGTTTCGTATATTAATAGGACATTTTTTTTTAAATTTCGAAATGTTTTTCGAATTTCTAGCTTAATAATTACAGATTTTCAAGATGGCTGCTAAAATAGCTGACGAAATGGCTTATGCTCTGGCATAAAATGATTCCTGCCCTCTAGTGCGTAAAATATAAACTAATATGATGGCAACGCACTCTAGCTAATGGCATGTGTACTACGTGACACTAGCGCTCCTAGTAACTATCACTGAAAACAAGATTGTGGTATTGCTCTCTAGCAGACGAAAACAGTACGTCGGATCCGAGATGCCGGCCTCAAGCAGGCGAAAATAAGATAGCTGTCACGACAACATTCTGGCTGACATAAAATTTACCTTGGAATTGGTCGTGAGAGGTCAGTCTGACAGCGGATTCCGTGGAGAAATGATCCATCGCAATTTTTAAATGCATGATCTCGCCGGGTTCGTATCGGGTACTTTGTTTATAAATTTTATTATCTAAATTTAATTATGTACACATTTAAATATTTAATTTTTCCTTTCTTATAGCATAAAAATTACGGATTTTCATGATGGAGAACATAACGAAAAGAGGAGTGGGGCATTCGATGACAATACGGAGGAATCCCAGATTGCTACTGAGGTTAAAGGTCAAGTCAAAAGTCAATATGAAGCCTAATGTTCTAGGTCAAGATTCAATGTCAAGTTAAACGTCAAGGTTAAAGGTCAAGGGAATGTGTCAAAATCAATAAAATCATTTCAAATTTTTTTATTTTTTTTTTTCTTGAACTTATATGATTAAAAAACCGAATTTTTAATGTAGCGGACACATTTTTCTGATATTGCAGAGTTATTAATTTTTAAAAATTTTTAAATTATATTTTTATTAATTTGAAAACTATCCCCCTTAAAATTGGCTAATATTTACTTTTTTAAGGTGATGAACATAACGAAAAGTTAAACAGTGACGTCATGCACATACAAGAATTCAACCGTAACGAAAAGTGCAGCGTTCTAGAATCCAAGATGGTGGGCGTAATGAAATCTGCCTATCTTGAATAAAAATGGGAAATTTTCTCTCAAAAAGGGAATTTTTCCATTGAATTAGGGAAATTTCTCAAATTCTGAAGAATTTTTAGTCAATTTTGAGGAATTTAGAAGTTCAAGGTCATCCAGGATAGCAGCCAGAATGTTAGGGCGGTCGGTCATTGCCCCCATCCTCTCCATCCTGACCCTGGACCCTGCACCAGTATGCTCTTTTATATACTACTGTTAATGTTTTTCGAAATTTTGGACTCTAAATTTTACTGGGAGACATTTCATATCACCCATAAAAACTCTGGTAATCCATCCCTCCCCTAAATTCCAACCTGGCTGTGCCTTTTCTTGCTATTATTTTTAAGATATTAAACTTAGGCAACGCGCTTTACCACATAGCAATTAGGTCTGGAGTTTACATGAGTGTTGTGTTGTTAAGTATTTTTTATCTAGTTATATTTTTTACAAATGTTCCATTGTATGAACAGTTTGTATTTTGTAGCCAGTTTTGTCTTCATTTGTATGCCTTTAAGTTATGTGCGTTTGTTAAGGTGGGATGAAAAGAGAAAAACACCATCCTTGATCTAAAATGTCTTATGGCATACATTTATAAAGATATTTACTTAAATTTGTCCTTCGCCTCACTAACACAAAAAAAACACTCCAGACTGGACAGTCTCTTAAGAGAGCTGGGGTTCGAATATTTACTTAACGTATTTTATGATTGAATTGACCGGGGCCAAGTTTGGCGTGCAGTAACACAGCACTCACCAGCCAATCCTGTTCCAAAGTTTCGCGTGGCTTCCATGGAAATGCGGCGACCAATAGGAAAACAGTGGCCATCGGCCTAAACCTATTTGGCCATCAGCAGCCACGGGGGTGGAGAGAACTTCCGATCACGGTCAACGCCGTCTGCCCAGTATTGTAAATTGGGTTTAAAGAGGGGGACGCGTTACTTGAGATAACGCAAATTTGAGTTTCCGGATGCCGGACAAAATAATCAGCTCGGTGGCTGGGCTTTACGGGAAGAAGGGGGGGGGGGGGGAACCGAGAGCTCGGCTGACGGGATTCCGTAACTTCCGCTTCCGCTGTTTCCCCCTACCCTCCTCCTGGGATGACCACAAGGGGGGAGCATGCGCTGCCCAGCCCTGGCTGGAGTGTCCCGCGTCGCGAGTGAGAAAGCCTTAATTCCATTGGCCGCGGCGAACGTACTCCCGGGGGTGAAGGGGTGGGACGAGCGGAACTCGCAACACAAACAGTCGCGCCTCGTTAACCCTCTCAGGACCGTGCCACCTCCAACACAAGGAGGGTCCCAGGGCAAACCACCCCTTCTCTCAGGGGCCGTCGCGCAAAGAGGGATCAACTTCCCAAGTAGTCAGTGTCTTTCAACCAGCGGTCACTCCGTCGACACTGCTAAAAAAAATTACATATTGGAAAGGACACCTGTATTTCGCGATTTCATTTCATGTCAAGGTATTTCACAAAACACTGTAGCTTTTCCTAAGAGTCGTGGCAAATTGTTGAAGGTGCAGCAGTACGGTGACCACATTCTCATTGGCCCCGTCAAGAGCGGGACACCTCTCACCGAACTCAGCCAATAACCACAGGAGAGAAGCTACAGTATTTTGTGAAATACCTTGACACGAAATGTATTCGCGAAATACAGGTGTCCTTACATATCGGCATTGAATCTCAATAGTCTTAGATTATATTTAATACTTTAAGAGACAAGACGGAAACGCAAATATTGGTTTTTAAAATTTCGCCCCATAAAGTAGCAACTACATAGTAAGAGTGCATTGACGTGTCTGTTCCAGCATATCCGAAATAAAATCTTCGTAAAAAAAATCGGTTGTCTGTAAAGTCGGTTTACGGACGATAGTTTAACGTGACAACGTCATAACAAAACATTGATGAAATGATTGCATAGTTTTATGAATAAAATTGAATCATTTTTATTGAATTATCACTATTTTGTATGGATACAAAGAAGGAGTGAAATTAAATCTACAATTTAATTGATAAAATTACTTTTATTTGCACTCATTAATTCAAATATGTTTATAACTTTAACGAAGAGATTATTTTAACTATAACTTTTCTACATGTTTGTTATTGAACTTCTTCTAATCTGTGTATTCTGTTAAGGATAGGACGATGATAGGAAAAGTAGGAAACAAATAGGAGTGTTTCAAGTTTAATGTGCCTCGAAAAAGTCAAATCGATGGTTGTTCCAATCGAATAGAAGAGAGATAGATGCTGCGCAAGCGTACAATGAGCTTAACGGGAAACAGCGTAACAGGACACTTTTTCGTGCATGCAGCCGGCATTCATCGATTTATTAGACGTCACGTCAAAAAAACGTGTTGGGGGGGGGGGGGGGGGGTTTGTCTGTAAAGTCGGTTTACGGACGATAATTTTACGTGATAACGTGAGTGGAAGAGAGATAGATGCGTCACAAGCCGAACGCTTTATATGCCGATCGTGCCTCTCTATCGCTTGTTCCGCGCTCTTGCTTGCTCGGCTCAGGCGGAACGTGATAATGAGTCATGCTTTTTCGTGCGTGCAGCCGGCGTTTATCGATTTATAAGACGTTATCACATCAAAACGAAACTCTGGGTAGGCTGTATTTTGGAATGCAGCCGCCGGGGGTTTGTTTCACGAATTTCTTTCTGCACTGATACGGAAATGATATGTATGAAGTAAATAAAATAATTTAACAAATTTTATGTTTTCACGAGGTGGATGGCTGAGGCTTGCTCTAGCTCCAATTTCTGGCCTCGTTCGGGGGCTCGTTTTGCCCCACTGGCTCATTTCTCTCGGCCACATTTTTGTCGTAGGTATCATTTGAAACCTTCGACAACTCTCCAAATTTTTAAATTGCTTCTGCACGGGCGATTTTGTTTTTTTTGACGTGACAACGTCTAATAAATCGATGAACGCCGTCTGCACGCACGAAAAAGTGTCCCGTTACGCACATTGTCCCTTTGCGCTGTGTCCCGTTACGCTCATCGTACGCTTGCGCCGCATCTATCTCTTCCACTCGATTGGAACAACCATCGATTTGACTTTTTCCAGTCACATTAAACTTGAAACACTCCCATTCGTTTCCTACTTTTCTTATCATCGTCCTATCCTTAACAGAATAACACAGATTGGAAGAAGTTAAATAGGAAACATGTATAAAAGTTATAGTTCAAATAATCTCTTCGTTAAAGTAATAAACATATTTGAATTAATGAGTTTAAATGAAAGTAAATTTATCAATAAAATTGTAGATTTAATTTCACTCCTTCTTTGTATCCATACAATATAGTGATAATTCAATAAAAATGATTCAATTTAATTCATAGATGTATGCAATCATTTCATCAATGTTTTTTTTTTATGACGTTGTCACGTTAAACTATCGTCCGTAAACCGACTTTACAGACAAACAATTTTTTTCCTCCCTTTTCTTCAACTTAAACTGTTTTGTAATCAAGGGCTCCAAAACTTTTTAATTTGTAACTTTATAATTATTCCACTCAACGAGCACCACTCAGTTCTCGTTTACGATCAACTTAAAAGTTTAAATCATGCCAATTGGTCTGTTACTCTCGAAGTCGAAGCTCTCACTGACTTAAGTTCGACGCTCCCCACCAACGCGCAATACGTCATCAATGCAAATGTTAACCGGTTTAGTCATACGCAATGACCACGAGCAAAATATGCTCTACTAAGATACATTCGCTTCATTTCTGTAGCTTTCATAGTTTACGAGTTTCAAGCTAAGTCGAATCCTCAGCCGAAGTGACACCCAACCCGACCTTGTTTTGTTAAATAGGTTTTTTTCCCTAAAATAAAATTTTTGCATTTACCAAGGTTCTAACCAAGGACAGGAACATATCCAATCATTTTGGACTGATAGATAAGGAATTTATGCTTTTCAAGAATTTTTCAACATATTTTATTAAATAAGTATTTTTTTCTTAAAATAATTTTTTTTTGCTTTGAGCTAAGATTGTAACAAGGACAGGAATCGTTCGAATACATCAATTAATTAATGGCTTATGTTTTTAGATATTTTGATTTTTTTTCTGAATTTATAGTTTAATAGTTACAATTTTTCAAGATAGCTGCCAAGATGGCATTGGTAGCTTACTGGCGGCCGTTGTTTGAGTAATTTAAACAATTTTTTTCAACTAGATTTTATGAAATAAGTTTTTTTTTCTAAAATAAACATTTTGCATTTACCAAAGATATAACCAAGGAAAGGAATTTATCGAATTAATTGAATGTTTGTAGGTGAGGAATTTGCGAATTTTTTAATTGATTATTCACCATATTTTATTAAATGATTTTTGCCTTAATAAACATTTTTTTGCATCCAGCCAATATCGAACCAAGAACGGAAATTAATTTAATCTATCAGTAAACTAATGTCATTTTTTTATGAACTTAAAATGTTTTTTTTTCCGAATTTCTAGCTTAATAATTATGGATTTTCAAACATATCAGATTTCAAGACGGCAGATGTGGAATCGTCTAAAATGGCCGATGACGTCCTAGTCATAGTCGAGAGAAGCGGACACACCTGAATCCTCACGATTAGTAAGCCACAGAGTAAGCCATCAAGCCATAGTCCCATAAGAATAACATTGTCCCTTTATGCACCAAACTACTCTTATAGTTAATTATTTCATTAGTAGAACTGAATTTACGTAAGATAAATGATTTTACAATTTACAAGGTTTAAACCAAACGAGATACTATAACTTCGTACTGAAATTACGCATCTGAAGGAGTGTCAGATACTTCTATTTAATCTACGCTAAGATTTGATATAGTTATTTCATGTTATTCTAGTGGGTCTTCCTTCAGGTGTGGGTGGGTCGATAACTCTAGCACGGATCTGCCACCGCTCAGCTTCGTCTTCAATGAGGAGAGATAGCAACCGGAATATGGCTCTTAACAGTGTCACAGCTGTTTTAAAACGATTTATATTGAAGAATATACTTCGTTAAGCGGAGATCTCACATGAAGAGATTTTTGAAGATTATAGCGTAGAATCTATTGACAGAATTACTACAGTTGTAATCACCACAAAAAAAATGGTTAGTTCAATGACTTCACAGGGGAAACTTTTTGTAGCTACTAGTCACTGTTAACTGCTAATCTCAAGCGTTCCACTGGATTATTTCACATGTTTTAAAATAGACCACTTAATTAAATTAAATTATAGAAAATTGACATGTCTTAAAATTACCATTGAAACAAAGATGGCGTCATTCATTTCTTGTCTCTTCCTCTTAAAATAATAATTGATTACTGGTGGGGTTGTGTCGTAGTTCGTGACACCTGAAGGATATCACTGGGGATTTCGAGTAACAGGCGATTTGCCTAACGACGGTTTGCCTAAACATGAATTCGTTTCGGCGATTTGCCTAAAGTCATTTCGCCTAAAGGCGTTTTGCCTAACGGTGATTTGCCTGACGGCGATTTTCCTGACGGCGTTTTGCCTGACGGCGATTTGCCTAACGGCGTTTTGCCTAACGGCGTTTTGCCTAAAATGTTACTATGAGACAAAACCTCGTTTTGCCTAGCGGCGAATTGCCTAACGGCATTTTGCTAATGGCGATTTGCCTAACGGCATTTTGCCTTACCTAACTTAACCTAACCTAACCTAAGCTAACCTAAGCTAATCTAACCTAAGCTAACCTAACCTAAGCTAACCTAAGCTAATCTAACCTAAGCTAACCTAACCTAACCTTACCTAACTTAAGCTAACCTAACCTAAGCTAACCTAACCTAAGATAACCTAACCTAACCTTACGACGTTTGTCCTATCAGCGGTTTGTCTAACGGTGATTTGCCTAACGGCGATTTTCCTAACAGCGTTTTGCCTAACGGCGTTTTGCCTAAACGGCGTTTTGCCTAAAATTAGGCAAAACGCCTTTAGGCAAAACGACACATGCCCGGGATCAGGAGGAAAGTCCTTCACGATGCAAGACGAGAGTCGTGGCAGTGACAATTCTGAAATGTCTTGAGGAGGGGTTAGGGGGGTGTGTATTTTATGCAGGCGAGTTCTTCTCGCCGCTGCGGTGTGTGAAGGGGGGGGGGGGTGTTGGGGGGTAGAATCTATGGTAACTGGGTCGGGCCGCAAGGGAGTTCCAAGCCAGAGTGAGGAGGCTCCGGTGTTGAGTTGCGCAAAACCTTCATGCGAGCTCTTTCCCCTGCAGCCACGTGGAGATTACCCCCCTCTCTCCTCCACCAACCATCAATTGTTTCCCGAGGAATCCTTGCATTTTGCCGCCGCCATCACTTCTCTTCCATCTCACCTGGGACGTCACGACGAGAAGGTAACCCTTCCCCCCCTCTTTCTCGCACCCTCTAGACGAGGGGAGGTTGAGGGGAAAGGAACGGCACCCTTCGTTCTCGGTAACGCAGTTACCACGCCAGGCATCCTCAGACCTGGACGATCATTGGCGAGTCGCGTTGTCGGACCCTCGAGACACTGCAGGGCAGCGGCGAGGCATTCTATGGACGCCTCAGGGGCTAGCTCTCCAAGGAATCCCGTAAGAATTCATGTTTGTTTTTTTGCCTTTCCTCTGTGTATGCGAATGCTAGTAGCACACACGTTCTTCAGTAAGATGCACTACGTATGAAGGTTCTAAATAAAATACACGTCAAAACTGTTGGTACATGTATGCATGCCTTGTAGACGAGGGAGTATTGTTTTTTTGCAAAAAAAAAATCGAATCCTTATTAATACACGTGGTTCCTCTGTAGCCATCTGGTGAGATAAAAAACATGAAGATTTAAAATTACATGGTTTTACAAACAATTTTTTAAAGAACTTTAAAAATTATTCTCACCTTCAATAACTTCAAAATTGCTTTACTCTGACACAGTAATTTTTAAAAGGTTTTTAACATTGTTAAACTTATGAACTCTGTGAGATTTTCTTACCCACTTTTTATTATGTTCTTGCACAATCATCAAATAAATTTTCCCAGAAAACAAATTTTCTTGAGGAACAATAATTAAGTACGTTAAAGACTGTCTAGATCTCTGCGTTCTTACAAATGTTTTTGACTGCTAAATGACACTTTGTAACAATGATATTGTTCAATCCTTCTTTTTCCCATCCGCAGAGAATATAAAGGGACTGGTTTTGAGAATGTACCAGTATAAATCTCCGATAACATTAAAAAAAGTATTTGGATAAATGCATATCATGTAACTTATATCATTGGAGAAAGCGGGATTATTACAGTCAAATAAAATGAAAAAAATACATTATTACATTTTATGTACAACATTTGTCAATATTCTAGCAATTTTCGTACAGTCGTACAGCATGTATATAGCCTTAAAAACATGGAATAGAAAAGTGATAATCGATACAAGTTTTACATATGTATAGATCTAAACATATTTAAGTTTAAACATTTTTAAGAATTTTCCGTTTATACTTATATTTACCATCCATAATTTCTATGAATTTATTTTTTTTCCGTGAGCAGTTAGGATCTAGGTAAAGTAAAGGTCAAAGTCAAAGTTATGGTCAAGGTAAAAGGTCAAGGTCGTCCAATATGGACTGACGTCAGAAATCAATATGGCGGACATCGGTTCCAGCTACTCGAACGGGAAACTGTCGACGGAGCCCCATTCCCATACTTCTTACATTAAAATATATAATATTTTATGTTGCTACTTTCGAAATTTTAACCCTTAATTAACTTTTTGTAAATAATATCTTGTAAAGTAATGATGTTTTACTCTGTATTTTCTTTTTCTTAATGGAGTTTTTGATTATTATCCCATACATTTCTAGCAATGTTACAATACAGCAATATACGGATATTTGGTGAGCGAAGCTGCGAGTAAGTAGCTATCGTCAAATATACTACGCAAGATAAATATTACGTTTATAACAATTCAAAAATTGTGATTCATGCATCCATATCTATCTGTTTATAACATCGGATGTGTGTTTGCCTATACTACACATCGCAGACGAATGGTATTTGTGTGTGGCAGTAGCCCCGAGTCTTCCATTGTGCACTATGGTGGATGCGCGTTGATAACTGCAAGGGTGTGGAAGATATGGGACGCACACGCTTCAGTTGATTTTTCTTAAGAAAAATTGTACGAATGAAAGTAAAAAGTAGAAAGAGTAAAGTGAATAGTGCAGTGTGAAAAGTAAAAATATAAAAAAATGCTAAAACGTGCGAAAGAATTATCCATAATATTCTAGAACATTCGAGGACTATGAGTAGTGGGGATGGCTTCTGAGACTATTATGAGGTGAAATGTTTCGCACATGCTTCAGTTTATTTTTCATAACAAAAGGTGTACGGATAAAATATATTTGTGTATGCACAAGACAACAAAGTGTGTATAAGAATGTATTTTAATAAAATTATTTATTATATGTCAGATATTTGTGTATGCTTAGTATGTAAGAAATAACTGTACAAAAAAAATACAATAAAAAGAAAATTATTTTATCACATGTCTTTATATTAAAAGACCTGTACTGGATATAAATAATGAAATGTATGACCAAGAAAGTGTAGCGGGTACTTGCAACTAGTTTCAATATAAAAATTCTTAAATATACTGTAATGTACTGGCATGATGATGCTAAGTACCAGGTAATAGTCCCACCAGTACTGGTATGCACTACCAATACTGGCATGATTGTGACAGTACCGACACGTAATAGCAAGATCCAGCAAGTCCCGGACAGTGCTGGCAAGTACTGTCAAGTAATTATCAGATTGTAAAATTTTGGAAGCTCTAATACATGTTTTGCGCAGCTAGAATAACTATTGTCATTTAATTTTTCATACAAATAAAATCCATCCTCAAGTATGTTTGGAAATACATTTGGAGCATTAGGTAGAATAAAAATTTTGTTTAATTTTTCAAGGTCTCAAATAAGAAAATATTCGGACGATTACCTGGGAAAAAAAATTGAAGTTTACGATTCGTGATTCAAGTTCAGGAAATAAATTCATAGTTTGCTTGTTAAATTGCTGGTTTCTGGCTTTAGGAAGCAAACTTCGTCAGTGTTGTTCTAACTTAACTGCTATACGAAAGGGTGTGCTATGAAGTGCTTTAAAACGAAAAGTCCGTAAATGACCCCTGGCGGCTTCCAAGTATTGCTGCCAGGAATATATATATATATTTTTTTTGTTTCCAGGCCTTGTGTAGTTTATGTACTCAATTTGGCGGCGTTCCAAATTCCTTAATGCTCTCGGCAACGGACCTTAGTCAGTTATTCGCCATTTCACTCCCATTCCTTCCTGCTAGCTTTCTTCTTTCCTTCCTCTTAGCTTGTGCCAAAAATTTTAGCACCTTTTTTATTTTTGTCTTAAGCCCTTAGAGTGTATGGAGTTGATTTCTTTTCTTTATAGACGCAAATTTCAAGTCATTCTAATTTCTTTCTACGCGTGGAGCAAGCCCAAACATACGGAAAACACTTATACTTACTTTTGTATACATGTAATTTTCGTTAAAAGCATTTAATATTTCCTTGCAATTCTTTATGGCAATATTTGGAGATTGGGGCTCTTAGAAGTATGATGTACACTGTCAAAAATGTTCACCTTTAATCTACGAAGAATGCTGGTTACAAATTATCCAAGTAATACAGGGATATTACGGTTTTCTTCGTCAATTTACAAACACTGAGTTCACTTACTTCGAACATGAATCCAAACGATTATTTTTGGTAGATTTACAAAACATTAAAAAACTGGTCACGTCTACAGTAGGAACACCTGTATTATTTCCCTGCGTGTGTTTACGTTTGTTTAGAACGAAACATACAGCTCGGAATTGAAATATAGCGTAATTTCTACGAAGAGTCAGTTATTTGAAATTTCGAGGAACACTTCGTTTATTTGTTTGGGTTATTTTCTTCATTAAAATTTTTGCAAATTTATTGTTATTTCTAACAGTGTATGCCTTCCAATCAATCGTATGGGTATGAAAGTGGTTTTCGGAGTAATTATTTAAGGCTTAATTCTGATATTTGCTTGGACTGTGAGAAGCCCTTTTATGTCCGACAATCGTTTATCAAATGTTCGGGCTCTAGAGGCAGGCGCAATGAGCGACCCGACTTGGTGTGAAAATGTGCGAGTCCTACACGTGAGAAGTTTGCAGCCAAGAAGAGAACACGTATGATTTTTTTTTCCGAAGCGGGATGAAAAATCACCGAATTAGTATATAGTAGTAGGTCCTACACCTGAAGTCGGGGTGAGGATTTGGGTGTTTGGCTGCCATCTTGGAAAGTGACGTCATGGAGGCCATATTGGATGACCTTGAACTATATCTTCAAAATTTCCAATAATAACTCAAAATTAGCCAAAATTGGACTAAAATTCGCCCCAATTAGCCAAAATTTGCAATTTGTAGAAAACAATTTCCACCAAACAATATAAAACATTTCAAATTTAAAAATTCATTTTTTGAAGGAGGAAACCAGTGAAAAAATTTTAAAAAATCGTAAAGCCTCAATCTCCCATTGCGGCATTGATTACCTATCGACAAACTGCAATTAAGCCAGTTGGATAATTTGACCTAAACCCCGGCGGCCATCTTGGATGACTTCACGTCTGCCATATTATATTCCGCAAAAATGAGGGAAAAATAGAAAAAAATATAGAATTTTTTTTAAAATTACTATTTTAATAAAAAATGCACTTTTGTCATAGAACTCGAAATCTTCGGTTCAAACCCATGACAAATAATGCCGATTTGTCGTTTCGCCATGGAGGCTACCAATAGACTGACCTCCCATCACTAAGTATAGGAATATATTACATCATCAATTATAACTTCATGGCGGCCATCGTGGATCCGCCATTTTCTTTTCATCTGCTAGAGGGTGCTGCCACTGTTTTGATTTAATTTTTATCCACCAGTGTACAGTAGTATTTACTACTCTGACATCTACCATCTAGTCAGCCATCTTTGCCACCATATAAAAATTTGTAATTATTAATTTATAAATTGGAAAAAATTCTCAAAATTATAATAAAAAAATCACTCAACAAATTAATTAAATCGTTTGATTACTGTCCTTTTTGGAATCTTGAGCAATGCAAAAAAAGGGTATGCTAATTAAATATCAACTCAATTTACCATAAAAGTGACAGGTTCAAGAAATAAAACAACACATCAACATTACAAATAATAAAATATTGTTACGATTTCCCTGCGGGTTCGTAAAGTATAGCCCAATTAATAGATTTTATTTCACACACACAGTTTTATTTATTATCACTACTTGTCACTTACAAATAATCTTCTAAATAATTAATTACACTTAAATAAATGTCAATTCCCTGGTCACTCGTTCCGCACACCTCGCTGGGCCGCACCTCTGGCGAAACTCACGCCGCAGCACCCCTCGTGGGTCTCCGCCGCGGGACTCCGTCACCACACTCCGACGCCGCCGTCACACCCTTCGCCGAGATCCCACTCGACGACTCGCTCGCAACTTCACTCGGGAATCCGCCGCGCCCGCGACTCTATCGCCCGGAAACTCCCGACTCCACTGATCTCACTCACTCCCTGCCCTGGAACCTTCGTCCAAGGACTTCGCCCGGAAACTCCCGACTCCACTGATCTCGCTCACTCCCTGCCCTGGAACCTTCGTCCAAGGACTTCGCCCGGAAACTCCCGACTCCACTGATCTCACTCACTCCCTGCCCTGGAACCTTCGTCCAAGGACTTCGCCCGGAAACTCCCGACTCCACTGATCTCGCTCACTCCCTGCCCTGGAACCTTCGTCCAAGGACTTCGCCCGGAAACTCCCGACTCCACTGATCTCGCTCACTCCCTGCCCTGGAACCTTCGTCCAAGGACTTCGCCCGGAAACTCCCGACTCCACTGATCTCGCTCACTCCCTGCCCTGGAACCTTCGTCCAAGGACTTCGCCCGGAAACTCCCGACTCCACTGATCTCGCTCACTCCCTGCCCTGGAACCTTCGTCCAAGGACTTCGCCCGGAAACTCCCGACTCCACTGATCTCGCTCACTCCCTGCCCTGGAACCTTCGTCCAAGGACTTCGCCCGGAAACTCCCGACTCCACTGATCTCGCTCCCTCCCTGCCCTGGAACCTTCGTCCAAGGACTTCGCCCGGAAACTCCCGACTCCACTGATCTCGCTCACTCCCTGCCCTGGAACCTTCGTCCAAGGACTTCGCCCGGAAACTCCCGACTCCACTGATCTCGCTCACTCCCTGCCCTGGAACCTTCGTCCAAGGACTTCGCCCGGAAACTCCCGACTCCACTGATCTCGCTCACTCCCTGCCCTGGAACCTTCGTCCAAGGACTTCGCCCGGAAACTCCCGACTCCACTGATCTCGCTCACTCCCTGCCCTGGAACCTTCGTCCAAGGACTTCGCCCGGAAACTCCCGACTCCACTGATCTCGCTCACTCCCTGCCCTGGAACCTTCGTCCAAGGACTTCGCCCGGAAACTCCCGACTCCACTGATCTCGCTCACTCCCTGCCCTGGAACCTTCGTCCAAGGACTTCGCCCGGAAACTCCCGACTCCACTGATCTCGCTCACTCCCTGCCCTGGAACCTTCGTCCAAGGACTTCGCCCGGAAACTCCCGACTCCACTGATCTCGCTCACTCCCTGCCCTGGAACCTTCGTCCAAGGACTTCGCCCGGAAACTCCCGACTCCACTGATCTCACTCACTCCCTGCCCTGGAACCTTCGTCCAAGGACTTCGCCCGGAAACTCCCGACTCCACTGATCTCGCTCACTCCCTGCCCTGGAACCTTCGTCCAAGGACTTCGCCACTCTGCCGCACCCGCGGCACTATCGCCCGGAAACTCCGCCGCGGGAGAACTCCCCACTCCGACTCTCTCTCTGACTGACTCGAAGGTCGGCCCAACCTCCTTAAATAGCCCTTGGGTTCCCATCCAGAACAATCGGGCATGTCTCCGAGATATCGCGCGACCTTCGCTGTCGAAATGCCCAGAAACGCATCGTGAGTCCTCGAAGGACGCGGTGGCTGCTCTAAGAACGCCGATAAAGGCGTCTGAGTCATTTTATTCCGCAGTGCGGCCTCTTTTAAGTAACCCGATCTGAGGCAGGTGCGCGCTGCGACGGTCAGGATGTAGCGAGATAGTATGACACGAGATACCAGGGAGAGGATGCGGGTGGAAGGGGGCGCAGACAGGCCGAACGAGTGCGGCGATGCCATGCACTGCAGCCAAGCGCGATCGTAACAATATATTACATAAATTATATTCTACTATAGGAACAATAACGAAAGTTAGCAATCTAAAAAAAAAGTTCTGCTTTGGTTTGAAATGACTAATTTTTAGCTCCAATTGGTTTATTGAAGACAAAGACCAGCCGGATACTACACCTAAAAGTCTTATACTTCTCAACAGAGTATCTCGATACCGTTTTTAACAGACTGTTATACCTCATCAAATTGTGACTAAGAGTATTTTCTGTCTTGAATGCACACTTCTTTACTTTGTCCTTGAACGGATTTGGTTTTCCATATTAAGAGTCCAATTAAAAGTTATATTTTAAAGATCTGTGCCCTGCTAGTTCATTTGGGAGATGACTGGTTATGCTCTGCTTAATAACATCATGAAAAGTACAAACGTCTTTGGACTCACTATATATATTTAGAGAATAGTAGTCTTTCAACGTTCCATGCAATGCAGATTTCACCAAGTGGAATCCATTATCATTTACCTGTAGCGCACCAAGCAAGTCTTAGGTTTGGATTCATGTCCAGGGATTGTCGCAATCGGTTGCTGAACACCTTTTCTTGTGATTGTACGCATACGTATCTCCAATCTAAAGTTAGGAGTCGAAATTTCTGCAGGTAGTTCAACAGTAGGCACACGGTCTTCACCTTTGCATTTTTTTCGCATACTGACGCAAACGGTCAATACGTGTAAACGAAATATGGCACTCATCGCAGTGAAACTATAAGGATTATTTACACATTTATCCTCTCACGTCTTCGTGCATCATGGGAAAATGCAAACGACATATCACAGTAGCTGCAAGGATGCCTAGATGATGAAGACTAACCTTTCAGGTTTGAACCAGATGGTATAACTGATGTAGTACTAATTCCCGGTGTACTCTTATGCATGGATGTTGCAGCAAAACCTATATTTTCTGCCGTGCAGCATGACCTCTGCTTGTCTTCATGTGCGTTTTCGTATTATATTTTCTGGAGAACTGCTTATGATATTTCTCACAGTCAAACATTTTGCGAGGAGGATTCTTAGCACATCCTCTCTTCTCGTGTCGACGAGCATTATTACTTGTTGTTCAAGAATATCTTGTCAGAGTAACAACATCGATGCTTGATAGTTGTTGACGAATCACCACCCATTGAAGTTTTCATCGAGAGCGAAATTTCGTTCATCATAGTTTCCTCTGCAGCCAGCATTGCAGGAATTAAAGTCTCTTCTACTGGTAGAACCACGCCAGTTGAAGTCTCCCCTATTGTTGTTATTGACGATGTTACACATTCCATCGAGTTCGGCGTCGCTATCGGCATCGTTGCCATCGATGTCTGCACTGATGTTGACTTCGCTGCTATTAGGGTCCCCGATGTCGATGGTACACAATCCATCGTCTTATGTTTAGGATTCAAGTTGACAATGTTTTAGGTTGTTAATTAAGAATCATCACATCCAAAATTTGATAAATAGGTTTTAAAATATTTTTATAAAAATAATTAAAATATACTTTAAATATATTTTATGTTGAAATTTTTGACATGAGCTAAGTAAATACATAAAATTATATCCTGCAGGTAACGCGATAGTGCGATTGGTGGTATCGTAAAGGAAAAAAAAGGAAGGATTTCCAGGCAATTAAAGGTAGCCTCCATGTACTCCAAAGGGCAGGACGCGAGCTGGAGGGAAGTGAATTAGAAATAGCGACACGCCCTTTCGAAAAGGGGAGGGAAAAAAAAAAGATAAAAGAAGACCCGGAAGACCGTTCAAGCTATCGAAATTTGGCCCGGGGTTCGCGGGTCTTGGTGGTCAAGAAGTGGGGAGGGACACATGGCCAGGAGAATTGGACGCCAGCGAAATAAAAAGAAAAGACGAAAGAGGGTAAGAAGCGGTCGGGAAAAGAAGGCAGAGAAATTCCATTAGGTGGCGCGCATTGGGGGGTTTGCAGCTCCCCTCCGCGGGGAAACAAGCAATTACCACCCCGGTTACGTCGCGGCGATGCGCGTAATCTACTGGAAGTGTCCGGACTTTGGGCTGGTCGTGGACTTCCAAGACGTAACCTCACCCTCTCCCCTCCCTCCCCCCAACCCCCCGACGCCTGGGCTCGTGGTGGCGACCCGGAGCTGTGGGATGATGGTAATGAAATAGCCAAAGATCTCCGTGTCGAGGGTCAGAGTTCCAGGGGGGATCAGTGGGTGGGGCATCGCCGTGCGTGACCCCGTAGCTGAGAACTGCCCCCCCCCCTCCCTGGCCGGGCACACGTGCGGTGTGGAGGCCTTCATGAGGACCCACTCTACTTGATGTCCACGGGGGTTCCTTATAAGGAAAGATTTTAAGAATGCACCCAAGGAGGACGAGTAATTATGTTTCCGTATTTCCTGGAAGAGTGGAAATGGCTGAAACGCGTGCATTCAGAACTATTTTTTTGGCTTGAAATATCCTGAATATGTGTTCAAAAAGTATCTAGGGACTAACTTTACATCTTTATCTCAATTTTTCCCGCCATATAAAATGATATTTTTTTAAATGTCACTGTGAATCTTGTTTTACGTACAGGTAAGGAATATATTTCCATGTTAGTAAATGTAGACTGGTAGAATACGCTAGTGTAAATTAAATCTTAAAGCAGCACACATTCATGAATAACTAAATTTACTTAATATTATCGCTACTGGTTGACAGTACCTGTAGCAATTTTTTAAGAAGAAATTCGGGAAGGTTTTTTTAACGATTAAATGACGAAGCGTATTTTTTTTAAATGTTGACCTTTAAAATCTGTACATTTTAATGTATTTGTTTCAAAATGAATAAGTAATTTTTTCCTCGCTTAAAGAAATATTTTTGAAAATTTTCTCTTTAAAGTGTGAATGTCAACGCCATCACACCGCAGAGCCATTTTCACGGATCGAAAAAGGCTAAACCCGAAATAAATCAAATTTGGTGGTCATTCGTTAAAAACCTATCACTTTGTTAAAATACTTAAGTCGAGGCAGTAAATTGTCCTAAAGTGCTCCCAAAATTTATGGGGATGTTACAGACAGTGAAATAATTTATTATCGATAGTTTGTAGGAGGTGAATTGATTAAAAAAATTTAATTATTTGGTTTAAAAAAAAATTAGTTGAATGGAGTAACAGTTTCACGGTAAAAACTATTTTACAATTCCTGATTTCCGCCAATTGAAATCATATTTTCTTAAAGGCAAGTCTCCCATTCACAGCAACATGCATTAATTTGCAGACCTCAATTAAATACAAAACCTTATCAACGCATAATGTTTGAGGCAAACGTCTTGGCAGTTAGTCCCACGCGTTACCTCCCCGTTAACCCTCTGACTGGCTCAGACAGCCGCAGCTGACACCAGTGACGACATCTGTGTACACGAGATTGCAAAAGTTGTTATGGTTTGGCAGTTGCAGCGAGTAATTTTATGTGTGTATACAAACCCTGAGGTTAAGCGGTTAATTTATCATAAATTTAAAAAAATATATAAATATTTTTTTATTATCGATGTATATTATAAATAGTATATTTAATAAACAATTAACTTGATACCGGTTGGATAATGTAAATGAATTAATTTTCCTACACTGATAAAAATGTTCCCCTTTAATTTACGAAGAACGCTGTTTACAAACTATCCAAGAATCTTTATTAATTTATCATTATCTTCGTAAATTTACGGATATTTAATGTATTTACTTTGAAAATTTACCCACATAAAAATATCTATATATAAAAGCATATTAAAAAAACTTGTTTAGACAGCTGCAATAACACATTTATATCTTCCACATGTGTATTTACCCTGTTTATACCGACAAACACAATTTGAAATTTGAAATACAGCGTTGTTTCTAAAATTATTAAGTTTTCTAAAATGGCGTTTATTTCAGGTGGATTATTAGTTAAAAATCCCTTAAATTTGCTGCAATTTCTAACAGTGTACTGGCTGAATGATATAATATAATCAGAAGAGCTATGTTTCTTTATGTTCTCTTTTTTTTTTCCTTCATCGTGAGTACTAAGTGTATGCTTCTTTGTAAGGAACACAATTTTCCACTCGCAACACAGCCGTTTCCTTCTCTTCCTCCCACCGATTTTCGTTCCCCCCCTCCATTCCTATTTTACAAAGTACAAGCCACTGCTACGGGGCGAGCGCCTTGCAAGACGTGTTCAGGCAACGTGCCAAGCAGTGCGGATATCTGGTTGCCGCATCTCCAGGGGACCCCCGGCTCCGCTACGTGGAAGCGTCCGGGATGTCGAGATACCAGGGGCGGGAACCTAGCTAGCTGCAACGGGTGGTCGGAGAAACACAATAACACTGCGACAATTTGTCTCCATAAAGACTGTCGAGCACGTAGTTCGAAAATTTTCGCCTCGAGGTGGTCCTTAGGGTTGTGACATATTTACGAGCAATTGCCTTGGATTAGTTTGTGCGGGCAAGAAAAATATTTTCATCCCTTGTTAACAGGCGTAAAAGAAATAAAATAAAATAATGTAATGTCAAATTATCTTGTTGCTCTCAAATACAGCTTTTATATATCTCATTAGATGTAACGTAATGTAACTCGCCCTAAATAAAATTAAAAAATTATTTTTTAAAACATGTAATTTTTATTTTTATTTTTCTGACATTAAAAAAAATTGTATGATTTATTTAGCGTGTACATAATTATAGCCAATATTATTTTTGCATAAGAAAATATTATTACATAAAATAAAATGAATTAAAATTACAACAAATTCAATCAACTTTCCCCTCAAACTTTTAAAATGTTTCGTAACTTATTAACTCAAATTTAAATTGAATGTTTTGTCTAAAACTGATTACCAAAACACTGAACTTATAACATAAATAATATAACTAAAGACTTTTAGGTTTGTAAGAATATATTTTAAACAATGTAAATGCATTTATTGTATAAATCGTCTTCAGTCACAAAACTAAAGCAGTACAGTTACATTTATATATTTTACGTATATACCAAGAAATAAATAAATCATAATAACAAAATAAAATAATTACTTGCCTTAAAAAATAAACGCTAAAATACCGAATATAAATGAAAGTATAAAATATATCAATTCAGAAAGTAAAACAAATAAATGAAATAAAAAATAAAGAAAAATATTTAAGCTTGATGACACTCTCAAACAAAACTCGAAAACATGGTAAGGATAAGTATTTACTGAACTAAAATTAATGTTTTAGTTGAAAATGAAAAAAAAAAAACATAAAGTAAATGACGAGTAAAAGAAAGCGGAATACAAATTTCTGGTCCATGCATTGAACTAATTGTTTTCCAGAAACTGTGCTGTTACTATTTTCAGAATGCACAGAAAGTAATGATTTATTTTAATGATATTATTATTTATAAAAACTTATTATTTTGATTGTTATTATTATGAAATTTTAGTATTTAATTTGTATATTGTTCGCCCGCATAAGTTATTTAAATATATTTTTATTAATTATGTATATCTACGAGATATCTCTATGACCTGAAATGGACTTATATGGACAGTCAATTGAGTAATACCCCTCTAAGGACTAATGAACTTAACGAATAAACGATGATTTTATTCGGGGTATTACTTTAAGAAATTTTCATTCTTGGAAATTTTCGTTTTAAATTTACAGCATTTCTGTGTTTTAAATTGTATTGATAAGTGTTATTTACGGTATTCCTATTGTAAATTACGTTAACCGATTTTGGTTTTGGCCAATGAGAGGCCGTGTTTTAAATGTGAGGCGTCTAGAACGTCTTAATTAATTAAAGAAATTGGTTGTAGGAAGGCGTCTGATGCCGACGCAAAGGCGCGAGGCCTATTTTAAATTTGAAAGATAGCTGGCTAGATTATGCCATCCGACACTCAGGATGAGCTTAAACGACGTGTAAATAAATAATGTGTAAGATTATAAGGGCATTTTCTTACGGATATGTTATTAGGAGTGAAAATCTGTAAGTAAAATTCTTGCATATTGTATCGCCCATAGAGATACCCAGCTGTATGTAATTTCGTCGTAAATCACTCCGATTTGACTACAAACTGATTAGTTTTCACGTAAAAGTTGTCAATTATCCTGAACTACGTCATGAATTGTTATTTCCAAGATTTAAATTATTATTTTATTTTTTTATACCCAGAGGTGAAACGGGAGTACTAGTTTCGTGTCTACCATATAAACTGAGTTAAGCCAAGGCAAATACGACCCAAATATAAACGTTAAAAGTAATCATACTAATTAATTGTGCTAAGATTTCAAACATTTTTCTTTTATGTAAGAATGCGTCCGTAAAAAACATTATTTGATTGATTTTCTGAACTTACACTAACGAACTTTTGTGAACGATTCATGTGTGCTACGTATAATCCTGATGTTTAATTTACATAAGCGCATATCCACGAGTCATGTTCAGTATCGTTAGGTTTGTTTTTCTGTGATTTTTTATCTAATTATATTAATATTTATTCTATCTCTACACATATGTTAGTTGTCCCTGATGAATAGCCATTTTATTCTTAATAAAAACCTGGATTATATCTCTACGTGTTGATAAATGTTACCTAGCTACCTGTGTCCAAGAGTGTGTGTTTTATGGTAAATAACATTTATACATGTTTCTAAGGGTCACTCTACAAAAGCATAACAGTACCATTGACACACACACACACACATTTATTTATATATATATATATATATATATATATATATATATATATATATATATATATATATATATATATTGAAAAATAGTAACAGCCAGTGTATATCTTCATGACAACACACATACACAACAAAAGGGTCTATGTATAAATCAACAAGTACTATTAATGGTACTGGCGCCTGCAATAAGCATACACCAACAAGAGTAGCAGTAAGCAGCAGTAGAAAATCCTTCATAAACTTCTGTCATCACGTATGTGGTTAGCAAGTTGATGTGGTTATAAAATATTTTGGTATTTTAAATTTCGGCTTTTGATCCCAAGAGTATATGATATTAAATATAGTAATTACATAATTATTGTTTATGAAAGTGAGAAGATAATTTAATAATCTTAGAGGAAAACTTTTTATTGGAGCACTACTGTAATTTAAACAATCTAATAGGACACTATTTAGGTTAGCTGATTTTAACAATTAAATTGAAAACTCTCATGCATGCCAGTGTAGGCCACCGTAAGTTGCGTCCCCGACCCACTCTGGGCGCGAAGGGAAATTCCAAAACTTATGAAAAGGTATGAAAGGCAACACAATAAAAAATTCCCCATACCAATGCCCAGGGGTCAGGCCAAAAACTTAAAGCATACAAAGCAGAGCAAACGTAATTCCAAATAAAGGCAAGACTTTGGGTAATTACTATTAAAAAAAATAATTTTCAAAAATTAACATTTACTATAACAATATAACAATACACGTTTGGTTACAAAAAAAAGGCAGTAATAATGGCAGTGTCTTAACCCATTCTCAAAAATACTCATTACAGATTAAATATTATAAAAAAAATAAATAATGATGATAACAAATAGATATATATGTATGTAAATATTAACAACGGCCTTACTAATAATTAAATGATCACAACGAAGGTCGTGAGGTGTGGCCACAAAAAAAGGTTAATGTAAGATGGCCTACCTTAATACCAATTATAAAAAAATATATAAATCTATATAAAATACTATATAAAATTCTACATAAAACGTTCTAATACAAAACAAGAATTAAACGTATTTCTCAGCTCTCATTAATTGTTCTCTTGAAATAATTTGTCACTACAAGCTTGCCATTATGTTAACATTCTAGACGTCCGCCAGCTCGCTGACCTTCTTCAATAAACTAGACAGTCTAATGCCTCGCCGACATACTGTTCCATAAAAATGAATAAATTACGCACTAACTTCAGTCCGTGCGTGCGGCAAAACTCCCTCGTATGCACTCTATAATACTGCAGAAAGTCATTAGGATTAGTAAAGTCCAATTGAAAATACGCTAATTTCGCCAAAGTCTCAAAACGTTGCTACAATTTTCCAAACGCCGCATTATTTTAAAAACACTTTCGTGTCCCACAAAACAGGCAAACGGGCGACCGTTAACAAAAACACGTCATCACATCACCAATGTGTGACATTAAAAAAAATGGGCCTCTTCTCACAAAAAGGGTGCAAAAGTTCCGTCCAAAGTAGAAAAGTTCAGCATGGGCATAAAATCAAATTACGATCTTCGCAACAGTTGGTTTAACACCACGAGGAAAAAAACTCAATGCAGCCGCCTCTTTTTACCTTGTACGAAGAGTGCATCGCCGGGCAATCCCTTGCCCTGTCGTCCTGCGTGGTGTCTCCATGCTGACCCTGCCCATAGCCGCCCGCTGCCGCCCGGCTCTTCAGTCCGCCGTCACATGCTCCGTTCTCAGCACGAGTCTCGCCAAAAGTCCTCGCTTCCAGCTGATACCCCTTACTCCCGGCCGGCCGCGTCGGTGACGTCATTTCTGTTAAGGATAGGACGATGATAGGAAAAGTAGGAAACGAATGGGAGGGTTTCAAGTTTAATTTGCCTCGAAAAAGTCAAACCGATGGTTGTTCCAATCGAATGGAAGAGAGATAGATTGGACGCAAGCGTACAATGAGCGTTACGGGACACAGAGTAACGGGACAATATGCGTAACGGGACAATGAGTAATCCTTTTTCGTGCGTGCAGCCGGCACTCATCGATTTATTAGACGTTGTCACGTCAAAATTTCAAAAAATTGTATACCCCAGATTTGGGCCTGAGAATTTTATAAAAAATACTGTCTATCTTTGTACGATAACAACAGTTTTCGTTCAGATTTTTTTTTGTTTATTATTGTCTAATTAATTGTTATATTTTAATATTTTATTATTGTAAGGTCATAATTATATAATATTGTTGAATAAGTGTTTATAAGCTACAGCCACGGACAATAGAAACTCTGATTTATAATTTCATCGTTTACGGTTTTATGTTATTTTGGTATTTAATTGTTATTTATTATTAATTCATTTATTTTCCTCACTTACCTGTATCTTGCTGCGTACATGAAGTGTACGAAGGCCTCCTGTTATGTTTTTACCACAGCCAATCAGTAATCTGATTTTGAAAGCTAACAATAAGACTTTTGTACAACAGGGAGAAATGAGAGAAAAGTGAAAAATAGAAATGTCTGAGGCATCCTTCGTAAGGCTTAGCCCGATGCCGATGTGTAGAAATTTTTATATAATTTAATTGATTTATTACTTGTAATAAATAATATTGCATCCGATTCTATACGATGCCGGGGCGTGCCGTGAGTAAATGTGGCAGGAAATATCTACGTGGTAATTAGTTATTACCATAATTAGGAGGACGCTAAAGCCATCGACATTTTATCTACGATTATATTCCTAGTGCCACACAACTATTTAATAACTTTGTTTGAGATATTGTTTGCAACACGGGCTGTGCTACGTGTCAGAATAATCGTAATTACTTCTATAATAGCACTGGCTAATTAAAATTTGTTTTGAGGATATAATTTAACTGGAATAATATACCAGTGGTCTGCGAGTCTAGGGATCATGCTCCCACTGAACTATTTAGCCACGGTATAGATTTTAAGAGCTCACTTGAGATACAACTGCATAAACTAAAACATTTAACATTTAAATCTGAGTAAATCGTTTCCGGACTATTTTTCATTAAATACAAGTAACGAACTGTTTAATAATCTATCTCACCATAAATCCAGACAATTTTATCCAGATAAACATCACCAGGTCTGCCTTAATCATACCAAATTAAATCCATTTTTTTATTATCTTAACTTCCAGCAATACCAATTTAATTGCATTTATTAGTGTTTTCTTGTGTATATTTAATATTATTACAGTGTAAGGGTATATGTATGTGTCACTTCAGTGTTAATGTTCTATTAAATGTGTTTTGTGTCTTGTGCCCCAGAACCATAATATTTTGTTATTACAGCTTCCCATATTTAAATGATACATTTCCCCCAACATTCATACACTACATTATATTATCATTCATCTTCAGTTTTATTTTGTTTATGTTAAACTTATGTCAGTTGTATCCATCTTCTGGAAGCTATCTCCTGGGTCTTGCAATATTATCACTATACATCATCAGTAAGTCAGTATTGATATATAAGGAGAAAAACAAGGCGCCCAATAATAATAATCATAGCAATATAATTTCCCAGGGAGAATAACGTTACAGAGGAAAAGAGTACACAGTAAAGAGCGTACACACAAAGTGAACAGAGTGACACAACACCATTACATCTTGTTCAAGTCCATTAAACAGATAATACTATAAAGTTTCCTTTTGTCATTGTCAGCTTTCGTTCGCGCCATCCACCACAGATGGCAGCACCTTGTCTCACTTTTCCGTTGCATGCGACTTACATTCCGTTCACGGAGTTACTCCCACCAAATGCCGTACACCAAGAGCTGAGATGGTGCGCATCAATAATGATCCACCCCTGCCGGGAATCTAAAGCGGGTGGCGGCTAGCTTAGAGCGAACGAGCGATTGGACCGCATGACCGCTGCGGTTAGACTGCTGATCCTCACCCAATAAGCGACCCGTCGCCAACACAAACAATATCGTTGGCCAACTGACGTGTGGGTGGGCACCGCAGGAAAAATATTTCTCTGGGGGCTTCGAGGGGATTTATGAAGTGCTGAGCGTTCCATCGCTACATCAATGCTCAGGTTTGAGAGCGAGGAGTGGGGAGAGTGTGTGTTGGTAGGGGGAGAAGTTTCTTTGAAGGCCGTCGCAGTAACCACTTCAAATGCCCGAAGCACAACACGTCTTATGAAGAAAGGCGAGGTATTTAATATCCGGTGCCCCGCTGAGACGGCGGATACTCTTCGTCTCTTCTTCTTCCCACCCAGTTTCGCCAACCTTCCCCCAGCTAGTAAGAGAGAGAGAGAGACAGGCTGACGGCTGTATATGATGGAGGAAATGGTGTTGGGGGGAAAAAAAGGGGGAGCGATGGAGTTCCTCGGAACAGACAACTGCGGTTGTAGTAATTCCGAGATGGTTTGTTCCCATGGCATCGCACGAAATAAATGCCCATCAGAACTCATTGAAAGTTTTCCCCGGTAATTGTTTTACCATTTATGCAGTGAAGGAGTTAACGATTTCATTCCAACGTACTAACACAGTGGTTTGCGTGTTTAAAACAGAAAAATCCTTAAATATGGAAAAGGGGATACGGGAATTCAGATGCAATTGATCTAGAGTTAAAAAGTTAGGTCTAAATTTTACCAGATTGATTTCAATATTTGGGAAAGTTCAAAAGGATAATATTGATTTCTTTTCTTTTGATGGGCGATAATTTTTTTAGAATTAAATTTTATAGGTTCATAAGTGAGTGACGAACATTTTTTTGGTATTTCTATTATTACGTGATTTTAATGAGAAGATAGTGCTATTATTCGCGTTAAATTAACTGATACCTCTTTCGAATAAACCATTAAAATGCTAACTGCGTAATAATGTACAAATTTAGTCCATACGTTGTGCACATGTACGCGTGTAAAAATATACCTTCTCCAGTTACAAACTTTTGATCGATACGCATTTTAATGAGTTAAAACTCAGAATACTCTCACAAAATATAAACATAGACCGTTGGGGAAGTCAACATTTCAAAGAAGCTTTCATAATGAATGACTACCATTGCTATAATTTATGGTGAAAATTAATGCATAAGCTATGTTTTACCAGGTAAACAAACCCACTGAAAATTAGTTCACTTTATTTTCTTAGGCACATATTTTGTGGTATGGTGTACCAGAAACACAACAACTTTACTCGTTTATACAGTACATGACTTCTTATTGCAAAAATATTATTGGGACAGTTCCGAGCGGATCCCGAGCGAAGGGAAGTGCGACAGCGGTGAAGAGGGTAAGAGACCTCCCCCTTAGAGTGGCGCGACGCTGAGTTCGACTGGGCGACGGAGTTCTGTGACGGAGTTCTGATGACCTAGGCCCGCGACGGTGAGTGCCGCGAGGAGTGTGAACTGCGGAACTTGCAAACATTGAATGACTTGATAAACATTTTTTTAAGTGTCAGTGATTTGTGTTTAGTGTTAATATTATTAATCAATGAAACTATAATAAATCTTAATTAGGCTATCCATTACGTACGCATGTCTCCCCACATTAATGTATCATAACAATACGAACCCCATTTTTAATTTTATATTTATATAAGCTCCAAATACAAAGCAGTTACACAAACCATGTACTGCACTTTAGACCGCAAGTCGTAAATACATTTTCAACTTATATTGTCTTGATGAGCCTGCGCTGAATTTCTTCGGTAGAAATTCAGACTCAGCCTGTACTGAGGAAGACAATAAAAAACTACTGCCGTATCATCATCTTGCCTGTTTTCCCCATCTCACTGTGGCTGGATATCCAAACCAGCCTTTCAACTTATAACCTTATCACTACCAGCATGTGGAATGTAGTTGCCAGTGTTACCATAACGGTCCAGGAGCCACAGCGGTTGGATTGTCACATCTCTTGCTTTACTCCAAGGCGATCCGATTTCGAGTCCCGGCGTGTTCACTTACATATAACAATTTTTCGGAAACTTGCGCGGACGTCGCCGTGAATGAAAGGGTTTGTCTCGGAATTCTCCCGTTTTCCTTAACCCAACCATTTCGACAACCCTACATTCACATCCCATCACTCGGTAACGTTTGATGATGAGCTTGACGTCGAAGAATTGGATGGTAGCGCCCATTCATTCTATCACAAGGAGACGGCCTGTGATGGACCGCAGGAGGATTTAAAATTTTTCCACTTTTGGGAGTTACACTTTCCCCGTCCCCTTAATGCTAGGGAGGCTTCCTTAGAGCTTTAATACAATCTATCCCATGGAAAACTTTCTTGGTGGGAGGGGGGAGGTCCTTCAATCCTCCCGTTTACCTGGAACGAGTTTAATTGGGAGTAAAACTTTTATTCTTGAAAAAATTAGTACGGGCCTGTAATTCGTTCTGGCCAATGGCCGCTTGTCTCTTTCATTTCGTCCCTGGCGTTCTTGTCAGAACAAGCGTGACCACTCGCGAAAGTTACCAGAGCGGCGGCTCCCCTCCGAGCGAGGATGATTATTTCGTGGAGTTTCCCTCGGGGTGGGGGGAGAAGGGGTGGAAGAATACTGACGCGAGGGGTTGTTGGACTTCCCCCAGAGCGAGTGTCTCTCCCCTTTCCCTCCCTTCCTCCGCTCCCTCCCTCCCTTGTGGCATCCTCGACGGCGCTGAATTATTCAAGGCTCCAGGTCGAGTCGCGCCGAGTGTACACAGCACCGCAGCCCGCCTCCGAGCGGCGCCATTTTGGATCCATCAATTATTCGCAGTCATTTACTTTCCAAATCTTCCGGTGCAATTTCACGCATAGCAAACTGAGAAAGAGAATTTTTTTTTTGGGGGGGGGGGGGGGCTGGGGATCCCGCCAGATGTTTCACAAAGATGGCAAAATTATTTGATCAAATCCACCAAAAAAATATTACTCCAACCCCCTAGTAAAGTAATCATCCGAAGTAACCAGTCAGTGGAACCTTCGATAGGACCTTCGGTGGTTGATTGGTCAGATCGCTCGCCAACCACCAAGGTTCAAACAGGAAAGTGGTCGAGAGTAGATTTTCTCCGGGAAACTCCTTTACTGCTGCATGGACACAATTCCATCAATGATCCATTACCAGATAATCAACTCACGCTGGCTTTAGTTACCCACATTCCGTGGAGACGCAAGCCCTGGACCATTCGTTAAGTGCTGGAATTAGATAAACGACGCGGCACAAACTTGCATCGTGTTAGTTAGGCAAGTGTATTAGAGTATAGCTGGCGTCTAGTGTCAGGGTGTGGTGTCGAGGTGTTCCATAAGCGACTCTTGATAAACTGTGGACATCTTGGGCCTCACCGGCCTTTTTGGGAACTGGTGACATCGGAGGCCACGATATACTTCTTTGGCATTTGAACGTTGATCTCTAATGTGTAGTGATTTTAAAATACCTTAATTTTTGGAGCCAAGCGTCACTATTTGGCAAAACGTTCGAAAAAGCCATTATTATTTTGTCATATTTTAAACTCTTTTCTTTTACATTTAGCTGTGCAAAGACTTTTAAAACACTTCAGTTATTTTCGGGATTGTCAAATATACGTGTTTCACTACGTTTAAAGATGTAATTAAAACAAAATAAAAATATATATGATGATGCCTATCTTATTGGAAGATATCAAAAATTTTAATTTTTTTTTATTTTTTAGGCTAGCACAATTTTCAATTCAATTTTTGATAAAAATATTTATCAGAAATCATACATGGATTTTAAAATCAATTGTTATGTGTAATATTTCTGCGTTTTTTCAAAAGCTGTAATGAGTTGGTTTTATTATAAATTTTTTTTGTACGGTGCCTGACTATCAAGGAATGTTTCTTCCATTTGGTGGGCAGTCCTAAAAAACAAAATAATTGAACAAAATAAGAAAGTAAATATTTTGTGTGGGTGTGTGTACATTGTTAAAAATCTTTACCTTCAATTTACAAAGATGACTGATTACAAATTCCCTAGGTATTATCGCAAATTTACAAAAAACGTAATAACTTCGCTATCTTTCAACTTTTGAAAACACAACTCAATTAGAAAGGTTACCACGACCTTGAATGTTTTGCTAAATCTATTGCAAAAACACTTATCTTTCTCCAGCGTGCCTCTTAACAAGATTGACAACAGAACACAGAACACAGAAGACTAAATCCTGCGTAAAGATCGTACCCAGTTGTTTAGAACTACAGAAAACGCTGCGTTTATTAGAGGTGTATGCTTCATTTGAAAAGTCTATGAATTTCATTTTACACTGTAAACAATGTTTTGTTTAGCTTTTACAAGGCAAATTTTTGAAGACTGAGTTGCCAATGTTTTCAGTTGTAAAACTGCAAGGCAAAACATTTTACCAGTAATTTTAGAGATCTCTGCCTTGCAGTTTTACTAGTGATATCATTGGTACTGGGTATCCAAGCATGTTCCTTGTAAAAGCTACAGTGTAATTTGTGCCATTGCAGAGACCTGGCACGTGGTTATAGCTGTGCCTAAAATTTCCAGGTTCTCAAAGTTGGTAGCAATGGGCTTTCGTATTCTTTTGCCACTGGCGTTCTTTCGCGTTAGTGAACGATCATTATCTGATGATTTTCACACAGAAAATAAATTTATTTTGTCCTTTTACAAAATATTCCTTTGGAAACCAATTGCCAATTTTCATTACTACACGAAAAATAGTGTAAGTTTGTACAACATATGGCTATGGTTATTTTTGCATATATGAAATACGTTTTAAGAGATAATATTGAATTTCATATTTTAATAAATTTTTCATTCAAGATTCTTTTTTCAACCATTGAAAAGACAACCGACTATTAGGCAATTTGACTTTATTTTGTTTTATCATATTTATAAAGTGGTAGTTAATACTGGAATGCTACTTAGTATACACGTAAATGCCCGGGTAAGAATCCGAATCCAGTATCAATGCGAACACTATTTTGTAGTGATACAGTTGTTTTCATTTAAATGTACAAATCTACAAATATTTCAATTTTTACATGAATTTTTATATTTTACTAGCTGCAGTACCCGGTGTTGACCGGGTTCAAAACAGTGTGTTACATTGTCCGCGAGTTAAAGCAAAATGTATAGCGTTTAAACAATGAATATTATTATTTAATCAGTGAACAAAAGTAGTATGTTTTGGTATGTCCTGGCGCAGGGTTCAGGGTGTGGAGCCATGGAGCCGTGGAGCCGACCGCCATCTTGGATTGTGATTTCACGGCAGCCATCTTGGATGGCCGTGACCTCGACCTTTGACCTTGACCTTGACCCCGGCAGCCATTTTAGATACGCCATCTTGGATCCGCCATCTTTAAATCGAACGCCCCACTCACTCATGATGAAATTTTCGTCACGACCACCATATTGATTTGTTCTGTTCCGCTGGAGGCCGCCATATTGGATACATTTTTTTCTATGGTTGAATGTGTGTCGATTAGTTAAATGTGCGTAGTAAAATCTGTAGTAGCTCTGAATATTTACTAGTTCAAAACCACTTGGTCTTGATAAAATATTTTTCCGTTATTCTTGGTCCTTTCGTATGCACAACACATGTTACGTTGGTCTAAATGTTTGTAATCGATTTTATGATACTTCAGGTCTGACAGTTCGAAAACTTTGTCTTGACTGGTCGAAATATGTTATATTAGCTGACGACGAAGAAGGTTATGAGGTCCGGGAATGACTGGTCTAAACTTCTGTCATTGTACGTGACCTGGTCTCGTGGTTCGAAGACATTTGACCTATATGTATAGCATTGTACATGAACTGGATGGAATGTATTCCCAGCATCGGAAAAAAATTAGACTTGCATGTTAGGCTTGTCGGCAACGTATTTAATTCGTCGGATAGGTATATTGTCATGAGTTGTTTTTCTTAGAGTGAATGATAAATAAACTCCACGAAAGGTGATGAGAAACAGAATATAACATTAATTTAATATTTAGTTACACATATCAATGACTGCGAATCAAACCGAGGACAGGAATCCATAGATTTTAAACGGTATATTAATTGCAGATTTATTTAATGAATTTTGGAATTTTTCCCGACTTTCTAGGTAAATAATTACACAATTTCAAGATGAGGTCCAAATTTCAAGATGGCGGGTTCCTAAGTAATAATAAATTATTACTACACTCTAGCGGGTAAGAATTAAACTTATATGACGGTAGCGTACTCTAGTAGACGTAAACAAGAGTTTGGTCTCCAGCAGATGTAAAAAGATGGTGGACGTGTCGTCGTAATAGCCGATGTTATATATATATATATATATATATATATATATATATATATATATACCTTGACATTAGTGGTGGGAGGTAGACTGCCGGCGGATTCCGTGGAGGAAGGATCTGTCGCCATTTTTTATTTGTTGATCTCATCGTTTTCAAACCAAAGACATAAGCACGTTTTTAAATCATTTTTATTAAATTTTAATTATTTAGGTTTTTTTATAAAATTTAATTATTTTAATTTAAGTAGAAAATAAATCAACATTTTCAAGATGGTAGCCGTAACGGAAACTGCAACGGTGACATCATAATTCAAAATGGTGGACTAACGAATCAAGCAATGTTTCTAAAATTCAAGATGGTATCCGAAATGAAAATTGCAACGGTGACGACATAATTCAAAATGTCGGGTATAGTGAAAGACATTTTTATTATTACTTTTTATTGAGAATTTTTTTAACATATTAATAAATTACTGGTTTACTCTCCTCGGGATTCGAACTGAGGACCAAAATCGATTAAGTAACTAAAAATTTGAAGTATACAATTTTTTAAATATGTTTTGAAACTTTTTTCGGAATTTATAGCATTAAACTTGCGGATTTTCAAGACGACGGCCGTAACGATAATTGCAACAGTTACGTCTTAATACAAGATAGCGGGTTTGTCTCGAACAGGCGATGCTATTATTACTTCAAATTTAATATATATATATATATATATATATATATATATATATATATATATATTACAAGTCCGGATATGCATGTTATTTTTGTATAATTTTAATTCTCAGTCTAGTAAATGTCTCGATGGCCGTGCGGTTAAAGGCATATGTTTACCAACCTAGAGGTCAGATCTGAGCTGGTTAGAATCACAGCACTTCCAATGTATTTTGCATAAAAAATTTAATTAAATATGTCGATAAGGACCATAATAGCTCTGGTAGGTAATGGAACATCGACCTTATGTGACGAGACAGAGTGACGCGTGCGCTCTCTAGGAACAAACAGCAGAATAAAAGTCGACGGTATCCAAGATGGCGGCCTCCAGCTGAACAGAAAAAATCAATATGGTGGTCGTGACCAAACATTTCATCATGAGTAAGTGGGGCGTTCGTTATATTTAATGTTGGCGGGTCCCAGATGGCGGATCTAAAATGGCTGCCGGGGTCAAGGTCAAGGTCAAAGTTCAAGGTCACGGTCATCCAAGATGGCCGCCGTGACACCACAATCCAATATGGCGGTCGGCTCCACGGCTCCACACCCTGAACCCTGCGTCAGGACATACCAAAACATACTACTAATAACTTATTATGTGGCTCGATAAATACCAAAACCAGTTTAGTCCAAAACACACGCAGAAGTCAATTGTTAGAGAAAGAGATAACACAAATGCATCCGAAAGGAAAACATCGAGATCCTAGAAAACCCCAAGGCAAGACGTGACGGACGCACCAAACGACAGCGTTTTTAAAACTGAAGGCAACGCCATCCATTGACGAAGTTCAAAACTAAACTCATTAGTGCCGTTAGTTCGCTAGTCGCCGCGAGCTCAACTAGGCGGACGTGTCTCGCCAAGGAGAAGGATAGGAAGTTGCCAAAACTTACTGTATGACCGTGTGGCTGTCGTAAAGAAATAACACACTCTCACTGTTTGTATGTCTGTGACCTGTAATTTTATGTGATAAAACTGAATTTACACATGGCGATCGGTTGAACGGTAAAGAAGTTGAGGATTTAAAAAAAAAATTGGATAGCATAAAAACCTTCTCCGTGAAAAAAAACACCTCGATGTGCCAACTTTCGTAATGATCGGTCAAACGGTGTCGTAGATTATCAATCTTGTATAGATCTATAGATTTACTTACAAAAAAATACATAGCCTCGCCCAGGTGTCTAAGAAACTGATCTTTTTTTTTTCCCGGCGATCGAGCTCTCTCTTCCCCGAGAAGGTGTAACCGAAGTAGCAGCCTTGTCTGCCTATTGGTACTCGAGATACTTGAACGTTTTCACCATTCATGGTTGTTTTTGTTCGTGGTTGATTTGGGATAGAAAAAAATATACATATTTCATCGATGAAATAATTTATTGCCCAATAAGATGTGAACGAAATCGCATCCATTATTACCATTTGTTTCTCAATTTGTATCATCTTTAATAACTTTGTTTTTGACGAGATAACGTCTTATAAATCGATGAACGCCGGCTGCACGCACGAAAAAAAATTGTCACGTTCCGCCTGAGCCGAGCGTGCAAGAACCGGCCAACCGCCGTACGAGAAAATCTTCTATAATATGAAACAGGTTAAGGCGGGCATTTTAACTAATTGTTCGTGATTATATTTAAAAACAAATTGTTCAAATTAAAATTGCAAAAACCGTAAATAATTTTTTGAAAACTAAAAAGTATGCCATTTTTCATCAATGTTTTCTTATGACGTTATCACGTAAAATTATCGTCCGTAAATCGACTTTACAGTCAACCCACTTTTTTTTGGGTGGGGGGAGTGGGGGCGCCATGATATAACCGGTGTTACTTTCGAGGACTGTGATGGGAGACCTAAGATTCACATCAAGTTCTGCCATTCCCGATTACACCCGAACAATTCACCTTCGGCCAACTTCGGGATTTGTTTCATTTTTGCGCAGGAAAAAATGAATTCAAATATTAAAAGTGGTCGGTTAGGTTAGCTACATTAAAACACTTTAGAACACTATGGACGGTTAGTTAGGTTAGTATAGCTAAATTGAAATAATAAAGAGAAGTATAAATATATATATAAATAAACCCGAGGTTGGCCGAAGGTGAATTGTTCGGGTGTAATCGGGCAGGGACAGAACTTGATGGACATCTTTAGGCTTCCCGGCTGTGATACTGGAGACAGCAGCGCGCACGACATGACGGCGGTGCCAACCTTAGCACGCACGGTCTGGTCTGGGGTCTCGCGCGTGATGAACGCCTCTCGCAGTTAACCTCCGCGCTTAATCACTCCCGCTCACCCGCGCGGACTGAGTGAGGGAGTGCGAGAGAGAGAGAGAGAGGGACAGTGAATTATGGACGGAATAAGCGAATGAGACGGCGAGATTTGTAGCGGGCGATGATAATCTGAGACTCGCCCGGAGATAAATCTCTCTCTCACTCTCTCTCTCTCTCTCGCTCTGTCTGTCCTCTGGGTGGTCGCCCCCTGGAGTTAAGTTATTTACGGAAGTGGACACCACCGTTCGCAGCAGGTATGCCAACTGTCTGCTCCTTCTTGACCCAGCTCGTCTGGGCGAGATAGGCATGACGAACGACCTTGTCTCACCTGCAACAGGTAGCCACCATCAGGTTTCACGGTAAATATATAAATATTTCTTTATAACGCGATTCTTGCACTTTGATTTTATTTTCATTTCGCAAGCTCATAAAAAAATTATTATTAAGAAAATTATGTATCATTTACGTATATAAAAATAATTTATTACGTTTAAAAAATATTAAAGTAAATATTAAAATTTTCTGACAGTGTTTCACAGACGTAAGAAACTCTGAACAGTAAATAGGTGTTGGCAATTTGCTGATTACCATTTGAAGGAACTTTTTGGGTAACGATGTTAGCTTGATCTATTGGCAAATATAAATATTTTAAGCAAAAACATGTTAACTTTGTTTCATTTTTTTAAAGACAGAAACAAAATCCCTGAAATTTTTAGCATCTTTCTGCTGCATAAAGTCATCTTTGCTAAGTTACTGTAATTCAGCAGAGAATTAATTTCTCAAAATGACTATAACTATAAAACATTCCTTCAAAATATTTTTTTTAATCTCCTGCGTTTACAAAGGTGTTTTTTTTATTATTTTATGACAGAAAACTATTATTTTTTACTGTTGAAAATAAATATCTTTTTTTTTCAAACCTAAGTTCCACATTTATTATAATAAATTTTATTCTTTCTCTAAGCCAGACTGTAAAAATAACTAGATCAATTTTTTAACTTAGGAAGTGGTGTCATATGTTTTATCGCGTAGTTGTAATTTCTGCTCAATTAATAATTTTCATATTATATGAAACATGTATTAATAGTCTATCTGGCAATAGAAAAATTAATTCTGTAGCCTTATTTTTGGTGATACACGTGCATATATTTTATAAAAATTATTTTTCTTTGGTTGAGGGTAAGATACTTGCGTCTAAAGTCAACTAACATAGTTCAGTTGCAGAGCTAAGTGGCTAAGTGTTAAAATGCTGTATGAGCGACTAAGAATGATTCAGCCACCACGATTTCGGCATTCAGTGTTTTTCCGAAATTACACCAGGTAAACAAAAAATTGGTTCCTTAACTCTTCGCTATGGTCGATACTATGCGTTATATCATTACAAAATTGATCTAAAAAAAAACAATATTTTTAAAACTTAAACATCATATATTTTATTTTTAACAGTTGGAGTAAATAAAAGTGTTTTGTAAAGAGTCTCAAATTAATACTAATGAATATATTTTTTAAAACACTATATTTGTTCTTAGTGTTGGTTTATACAAGGAAAAGGAGTTTAAAAAACTCTCCTGGGTTTTCTATGATATTTCTCGCAAAACAAATACTGAGCGTAATATAAAACAAAGGTGCTTAGTGGCTTAAAACAATGGAATCAGGATAATAGAGTTAATTTAAAATCACACCAGAACCAAATCAGCGTTCACAAATCGAATCATTCCAAAGCTGGAATCAAACGCAAAAACTGGTCTAAGCTATCTCTGATGGCCAAACAATTCCAGCCTTGTGTCAGACGTATGCCAAAACTTTTCTGATATATTTCGTTACCCTACAATAAAAATGTGTAATGCAAATTTGATAAAATAAATATTTTAATAGCGGAAAATATTTGATGCTACAGTTTTAATCACATGTAATTCTAGCACTATAAAACACACAAAATATTACATATTTAAAAAAAACTATACAAAATTAAATAATTTTAAAGTTAAGCTTTACATATCGTCGACAGCAAGTTAAGGTAACTTACAACTGAAACACAATAGTACGGGGTAACGGATTGGCCTTAACTTCTATTAAGACTCTACACTAAAATAATCCTGGGGTCGTAACAGGAAACCACGGTAAAACCGAAATAAGATCCGTGCTAGCGGTATTTGAACCCAAAGACATCTAAGAGGCTCGAACAGTTATGGAAGTATAAGTCTGTGGAGAGGTTGTCTGTAGCAAAGTTGTAGAATCTCTGACTGCCAGTTGCTTAGCAGCACAAACCGTACAGCTGTATAAAGGGGATGGCCTACTGTTAACAGATATTAAAGCCACAACCACAATCGGAATAGTTCTGAACTTCACCAACGTAAAGGTTTAAGTTAGGTTAGATTAAATCAGTGTAATAAATTATTGTGCTTTTTGTAGGGAAGGTATGTTAGATAAGGTTTTCAAAACTAAAATTAAAGGTGGGTCATGTAAGTTTAGTGTTATTTAAAGTACGCTAAGACCATAAAATATATAAATCCTTTAATCATATTTTTTTTTTTCAGAATTATCGGCAAACGTCGGATAGCTTCGGAACTGTTCGGGTGTGACTCTCATACTTCTGAACTGTAGGCTTCCCGTAAAAAAAACTCGATAATACTAGAACTTTGTTTAATGGATGGGAAATAAATCACTAGAAAATCGTAAATATTTCATCATGAAGTGGGTATTGTTAAACAATAATGTAAACAACAGGTCAGCAATGTTATGCCATCAACGTTCGTTAAAACTAAAATTGTGTTTTGCTTTTCAGATGGGTAAGGTGGTTCTCACTTTTACTTCAATAATTAACGTGTTAAAGAATGTACACACCAACTTCCCAAATTCTCATATTCATGATTCACGTGTCTTACTTTTACTTCCTTAGAATAAGGTATATGTTATAATCTACTTATCTTATAGCTTATAATTTTTAATTCAAACCTTTTATGTATCCATATGTCTCGCAGAAAAACATAGTCTTTACTTGATAATAATTATGCTCCTTAGTTTTTCGTTATAGTTCTTAAAGATTGTTATACTGTTTATACTTTTTGTAGTGAATTGTTTTTCTTGGTACTTCGAACTGTGATGCACACCACACTTACTCGTTTAACTGCGAAGATAAATTTAAAATATCTATTTACTAATTTGGTAGCTCTTTCGTATAAATATATTTCGTTTTCCGCATCACAAAAAGTAAACATTTTTAATCGGAAATTTTTTTAAAGAATTTAGGTGCACATTTAAGGTTTTTTTTTGAAGTACTGATTATTTTCAAACCTTGCTTAAAATCTCTCCTTTAAAAATTACTTCTCTTCTTTGAGTCTTTTATTTTCCTTGTGAATTTTTTTTGGACTCTGGGGTTTCTAGAAGGATGAACGAAAAGTTATTTATGATAAGGAATACTTTTCCTTTCGTTTATCGTCGTGGACAGGGATCCTTTGGTGATCAATGATACACGAAAACCTTTGACAGACGAAGCAAAGTAAAATACCTTGACAATATCCTACATTCCTTGCGAGTGTTTACATTATTTGGTAGTTAAGATTGATCCAAAAGAAACGACTAAAAAGAGTTTCCTTTCTAAACATATATATTCTATTTATTTATTTATTTGAAAAGCATTTACATATTTTAAACAATTATTCAGATATCCATGAATGTGAAACTCACGAAACTCACAAAAATTTGAAAACTAATCTCATTTACTTCTCTCGGTTCCTAATATGAATGCGTCATTTGTATATTCCAGGGATATATGAATCACTATTGTGTAAATGAGGCTAAAATAGTGAAAACATTATTAAATTTTTTTTTGAATTTTGTAAATATAATATATAGCTGAGAAAAAATTATTTTAGGTGCGTTTATTATGTGTTCTACAATAACAATGGCTTTTTCAGAATTTTAAAAATTTTACTGTAAAATTCTTATAGTTTATATATAATATAAAATATTTAATTCTATTTTGAAGACTAATGTATGATAAATTACAAAGAAAATTTCTAAAACAATTTACTTGATACCTTGCGGTTATCATAAAGCAGTACTTACAGATTACCTAAGTGTAGAACTGAGTACGCATTTCAATGTTTTAATGCATAAGTATGACTTTTTTTGTATTTATTTAGAACATTTTTGCTAATCGTGTGAACGGGAGGAATCAAAGACATTAATAAACTACAATAATTCTAGTTAAAATTTAATATTAATGTCTGAAAAAAAAATATATCATAAAATAACATGCGAAAATAAGGAGATGCCACTGACTATTGTCAGACTTCATTGCGCGAAAACCGAAAATTCTTTAATTTTGCTTCACCATAATATGTTGGACCTACGCTACTGTCGGTTTAAACTGGTTTTCGCAGAAAATATATCTCAGACATGGACATTAAACGTGAAAAAAGTGAATTCGCTAACATACGGATGACAGGCAAATATTAGCTTTGGTTAAATACTGCATCCTCAGAATCATTCATGCCAAGAAAATTCAATGAACTAGTTTGGCAGCACTTAAATGCATTTTATTTGTTTAGTGTTATTGTAATAGACTGTAATATTTTGTGGGTTCAATGATTTATGGAACGGTCTCCACAATTATCTATATACTTGGGTCAAATGCCTCCTGCTCATTGGCTACTTACTTACTTGCAAGACATCTGAACTGGACATCCTGTGATACGATTTTTTCTTTGGTTGAAGGTTTATCTTTGAAGCATATTCTTGAATGTTAACTGTGAGCCACTATCAGAAGCAGTACACAGATATGTCACCTGTCGCCCGTCGCAAAATCAATCAGAGAATTTCCGAGTTAACGACGAAATCCATTAGTACAAAATTTTCCGTATGTGTCGTGAATTCCAGACTCATGAGAAAGCCTTGTGAATCGGAAAAGAATACACCTAACGACATTCAAATGCATTATCTTAAGCAACTACGAGTTTTCAATGATTCGGAAAAGATGTTCCGCTGAACAAAACGTCAAACTCGAGCGTATGGCGGCTGTTTGTTCCCTACAGAAATCAAACCTTCTATTTTTTTGTTTAAAATTTTTAAAATTTTAACTGTCATCACATCAGACGTATTATGCGCAGAATAAGTGAAGCTGTTATCGTCAACTCTCGTTGTCACCAGCGGCTTGAGTGTCGCTGACAACACAATTTCCTCCCGTTTCAAACCAAAACGCCGACTGTGTTCAGGGTGTTTTTGTGCGCCAGTATTCGGCGTTTAATGTAAATTAAGAAATTAATTAAACCTTTTAGCACGATTTGTATTTTCTCAAGCGTGATTAACTCGTTAAAATGTGATGTTTAAAAACAGGTTCTGTGCTGGAACAGCTGCGAATACCTCAGCGGTTGACTTCGGCTGACACAATCACTACCCTAGCCCACGAACATGCAATGCAATAAAAGCCTTTTCTAATAAGCTAAGCATTTTTCATCATTTTAAAAATAATATGCATAACTAAGGACGTGAAAATTTAGTTTTTAAATATATGCAAGCGTAGTCTAAATATTCATTTAAAGAGCATTAGTTTGCAAGAAGTCTGTTGGTTTTCTCCGCGTGCTCTCTGTTATTCATTAGTAATCACTAATCAGTAGAGATCTGTAAAATTCGCGGATTCATTTCGCGATAGGATAGAGTACAAATACTTTTGACATTATTTTGCTTCAGTGATTGGGCCACAGTTTATCTGAAGGACTCTGGGCCAATGAATAATCTTAACAGAAGAATTAGCGAATCATGATCATTCCAGTCAACAGATGTTACGAGTCGGTAACCAATCAGCAGATGTAATTTTCACGAGTGCATAGAGGATCATGAATGTCTATCCTTTAGGGATTTGAAATCGCGAATTTTACAGGTCTCTACTAATCAGTCATTAAGGAGTTTAATTTTTAAGCGAGAGATTATTAACTGGGAGTTTGTTCGGCTTGTGAATTCTTGATACCAATTCAGCACTTTGTGATCAGATGGCAATAAAAACAAAAACAAATCGCTCAGTCGACTACTATGTTTTCGTAAGGATGAGAAATACTTTCCGAAGAGAGACACAACACACAAGTCAAACTGCCATCTCATTGAGACCTAGCGAAACTATCTTCTTCTCAAGACCGCGCTGTAACATCCTGCACCCCGCATAACGCATGAACTGTTTTACAAAAATCTATGCTAGATTCGACTCAAAAAATTGTTTAAGTTATTCATAGCTTGAGCAGTCACCGTATCATTACATGATGCGACATCTGTTAATTGAAAGCAGAACGACTAGACACATTTGAGTTAAAAAATATTTTCCTGCTTATGAATTATTTAAATACATACATAAATAAGGCTGTGACAACGGTAGAAAGAATCAGAATCAGTATGTGGTTAGTTGTAGAAGTTAACATAGATTATGGATCATAATCTGCAAAGGTATATCGTAAGGACACCGATGTAGTCGCGCAGTAAGGAGTTTTCTCTGATAAATAATGCTAGGCGTCATAAAAATAATTATTGTTTTCAAAGCTCACTAGGCCAAAATTTCAATATGTAATCGGTGTGGCAAGTCGTTTACGCGAGGATAAAACTTGAAAACGCATGACAGGACGTGTGAAGCCCCGTTCTTTTTAAAGCTACAGGACAACGATGCAGCTACTGTAGCGTGAAAGATACCTAAATCTTATATTTATCTAGATGAAGATAACAGTTTGTAGGTTGGTGATGATGGTACCTGCTATAACAACGATGATAATGACAGTAAGGCAGGTGACGATTATAGCAATTCACAGATTATTGACAGTGAAGGTATAAAGAAAATGGTAGCAGTAAAAGTGACTGATTGCACATTGTGGGAAGATCCAAATTTGTTGCTTTTCTATGTGCAGGAATATATTTTCACACTGATGAGTTATTATCCTTACTATTTTTATGAATTATTTGAATATTTGAAATTTTAAAAGATTAATACAATAACATTGTGATTAGTGAAATAATTACAAGACAACAACGTTACCTTTATGAATCTGTGTGTGTGTGTTTGATAGCGTAGTGAATGTGTGTTGAGTATGAATGTAAATATACATGTCGAAGTACGTCTCATTACAAATCGAGGATAGTGAGAAATTTAAATAAAAATATGCCATGATAATGAAATTGGGTCCAAATTTGCGTCCATGACGAAGTATGTTAATGAATACGAATTTTACGTGGTCGAAAGTGGAAACAAGACTAAAGTTTTCATGGATAAGTGAATTTTGGTCTTGTTGCAAACATAAAAAAAAATATTGAATTGGCAATTAAATCCTTAGAATTTCCACTATACCCTTACCTTATGACTTGTAATATTTTTTAATGTTTATTCTCGCACACCATGGTTTTTTTTCGTCATTAAAAATATATATATTTAAGGATTATTTCAAAGATTTTTACTCGATACCTCCCATGAATTTTTTTTTTGTTTTGCCACAAATATTTTTAACATATATTATTGCGTTCTAGTTGGTAAAATATAAACCAATATGCTGGTAGCACACTCCAGCAGACGAAAGGTTAAACCTTGATGGTGGTCAATAGGGCTGCAATGACAGCACTATAGTGGCAGTTATATATGCCTTGATAGTAGTCATGCTGTAAATATTATGGAGAAACTAAATTTGGTCACTTATTTACAATTGCATTCATCGAAAATATAACCTGGTACCTCCTTAGTATGTAATGAAATTTACTTTATAGTTAATTATATTTACTATACAATTTATGTTTTTTATACATTTTTTTTATTATTTGCTATTCTTAATACTTATTTTTGATTTTTAATTTTTAAAATTTTCAGAACTTTTATGGTGAAATTTAAAAATTCTCGAGTTACAGCCAAAAAGGTTGACAAAATTACGGTTATTTTAGTAAGTAATAATAAGTTCATGCTCATTATTTTATATTATTATCATCAAAATTCTAATAAATACATAAACGGTTAAGATTCATATAGACTTGAAAAGAAAATAAAGCCAAAATACCCCGCGTTTTGTTCTTTTTAGAAAACTGACTTTTTTCTCTCTTTCTCTGTCTCTCTGCCGTTTTACCCCTTACTATATACTTTCAGTCGAGGTTTGAATTTGCTAAATAAGTTTCACTTTTATCACATGTACCTAGTTACCCGCTCTCTCTCTTTTTTTAATATTAAACTTAATCACTCAAGTGGTATTTTGAAGTGTGAAGTTTTATTTATGAAGCAGGTGGCGGCCACACACCCATTTATGTACAATTTTTTTTTTTTAATTTTTACGTAAATTAATTTTTATTGCGAATAAATACATGAATTTTAGAGGTGTTCATTTTTTGTTTCTTCGCTGCAACACTGTGATTGCAGCAGAGCTACGAGGCACTGTAACGCATAATCGTGCGAAGTATAACACGGAAAACCCATAACGGAAGCACACACAATTTCCTCTGGCGTGACGCCACTGGTAGCGTACGAGGTTTCAGGAGCCTCTTCCAGTAACGGCTTTGCTGATCCCGTCTTCTCTCTCGCCCTTCTACACCTCCTCCTCCTCCTCCTCCCCTTCTCTTCTCCTTGGCCGCGTGACGCTCATCTCATTTAAAATTCATTTTTTCATCGCAAAAGAAAGTGAAGTGAAAAAAAAAATATAAGATGGCGGCGCAAGAGGTTGGTCCCTGGCGGTGTGACGTCACACAGGGCGAATAAATTTGCTCGATCGCGGGCTTCTGGCAACTTCCGGGTGGGTGACTTCGCAAACACCGCTGCGTGACTTCAGACGCGGGTTCGTAGCTTGGATCCTGTTCCCTCGGAACTTGTCTCAAATTCACAGTTCTCCACGGCGTTACCAACGGCACTCACTTCCCAGTTTTCTGGATCCTGTTCCATGGAACTTGTCTCTAATTCACAGTTCTCTACGACGTTACCAACGGCACTCACTTCCCAGTTTTCTGGATCCTGTTCCACGGAACGTGTCTCTAATTCACAGTTCTCTGCGGCCTTACCAACGGCACTCACTTCCCAGTTTTCTGGATCCTGTTCCACGAAACGTGTCCCAAATTCACAGTTCTCTGCGGCCTTACCAACGGCACTCACTTCCCAGTTTTCTGGATCCTGTTCCACGGAACGTGTCCCAAATTCACAGTTCTCTGCGGCCTTACCAACGGCACTCACTTCCCAGTTTTCTATATCCTGTTCCACGGAACTTGTCTCAAATTCACTGTTCTCAACTGCCTAACCAACGGCACTCACTTCCCAGTTTTCTGGATCTTGTTCCGCGGAACTTGTCACAGTTATCTACGGCATTACCAACGGCACTCACTTCCCTGTTTTCAGGATCCTGTTCCACGGAACGTGTCTCTAATTCACAGTTCTCTACGGCGTTACCAACGGCACTCACTTCCCAGTTTTCTGGATACTGTTCCACGGAACGTGTCTCAAATTCACAGTTCTCAACGGTGTTACCAACGGCACTCACTTCCCAGTTTTCTGGATCCTGTTCCGCGGAACGTATCTCAAAATCACAGTTATCTACGGTGTTACCAACGGCACTCACTTCCCAGTTTTCTGGATCCTGTTCCACGGAACCTGTCTCAAATTCACAGTTCTCTGCGGCGTTACCAACATCACTCACTTCCCATATTTCTGGATCTTGTTCCGCAGAACTTGTCTCAAATTCACAGTTATCTACGGCATTACCAACGGCACTCACTTCCCAGTTTTCTGGATCCTGTTCCACGGAACTTGTCTCAAATTCACAGTTCTCCACGGCGTTACCAACGACACTAACTTCCCAGTTTTCTGGATCCTGTTCCATGGAACTTGTCTCTAATTCACAGTTCTCTACGACGTTACCAACGGCACTCACTTCCCAGTTTTCTGGATCCTGTTCCACGGAACGTGTCTCTAATTCACAGTTCTCTGCGGCCTTACCAACGGCACTCACTTCCTAGTTTTCTGGATCCTGTTCCACGGAACGTGTCCCAAATTCACAGTTCTCTGCGGCCTTACCAACGGCACTCACTTCCCAGTTTTCTGGATCCTGTTCCACGGAACGTGTCCCAAATTCACAGTTCTCTGCGGCCTTACCAACGGCACTCACTTCCCAGTTTTCTGGATCCTGTTCCACGGAACGTGTCCCAAATTCACAGTTCTCTGCGGCCTTACCAACGGCACTCACTTCCCAGTTTTCTGGATCCTGTTCCACGGAACTTGTCTCAAATTCACTGTTCTCAACTGCCTAACCAACGGCACTCACTTCCCAGTTTTCTGGATCTTGTTCCGCGGAACTTGTCACAGTTATCTACGGCATTACCAACGGCACTCACTTCCCTGTTTTCAGGATCCTGTTCCACGGAACGTGTCTCTAATTCACAGTTCCCTACGGCGTTACCAACGGCACTCACTTCCCAGTTTTCTGGATACTGTTCCACGGAACGTGTCTCAAATTCACAGTTCTCAACGGTGTTACCAACGGCACTCACTTCCCAGTTTTCTGGATCCTGTTCCGCGGAACGTATCTCAAAATCACAGTTATCTACGGTGTTACCAACGGCACTCACTTCCCAGTTTTCTGGATCCTGTTCCACGGAACCTGTCTCAAATTCACAGTTCTCTGCGGCGTTACCAACATCACTCACTTCCCAGTTTTCTGGATCTTGTTCCGCGGAACTTGTCTCAAATTCACAGTTATCTACGGCATTACCAACGGCACTCACTTCCCTGTTTTCAGGATCCTGTTCCACGGAACGTGTCTCTAATTCACTGTTCTCAACGGTGTTACCAACGGCACTAACTTCCCTGTTTTATGGATCCTGTTCCACGGAACCTGTCTCAAATTCACAGTTCTCTGCGGCGTTACCAACATCACTCACTTCCCAGTTTTCTGTATCTTGTTCCGCGGAACTTGTCTCAAATTCACAGTTATCTACGGCATTACCAACGGCACTCACTTTCCTGTTTTCAGGATCCTGTTCCACGGAACCTGTCTCAAATTCACAGTTCTCTGCGGCGTTACCAACGGCACTAACTTCCCTGTTTTATTGATCCTGTTCCACGGAACCTGTCTCAAATTCACAGTTCTCTGCGGCGTTACCAACATCACTCACTTCCCAGTTTTCTGGATCTTGTTTCGCGGAACTTGTCTCAAATTCACAGTTATCTACGGCATTACCAACGGCACTCACTTCCCAGATTTCTGGATCTTGTTCCACGGAATGTGTCTCAAATTCACTGTTCTCAACGGCCTTACCAACGGCACAGACTTTCCAGTTTTATGGATCCTGTTCCACGGAACGTGTCTCAAATGCACAGTTCTCTACGGCGTTACCAATGGCACTCACTTCCCAGTTTTCTGGATCCTGTTCCACGGAACTTGTCTCAAATTCACAGTTCTCAACGGTGTTACCAACAGCACTAACTTCCCTGTTTTATGGATCCTGTTCCACGGAACGTGTCTCAAATTCACAGTTCTCTACGGCCTTACCAACGGCATTACTTCCCAGTTTCCTGGATCCTGTTCCATGGAACTTGTCTCAAATTCACTGTTCTCTACGGCCTTACCAACGGCACAGACTTCCCAGTTTTCTGGATCCTGTTCCACGGAACTTGTCTCAAATTCACAGTTCTCTACGGCGTTACCAATGGCACTCACTTCCCAGTTTTCTGGATCCTGTTCCACGGAAGGTGTCTCAAATTCACAGTTCTCAACGGTGTTACCAACGGCACTAACTTCCCAGTTTTCTAGATCCTGTTCCACGGAACGTGTCTCAAATTCACAGTTCTCAACGGCCTTACCAACGGCATTACTTCCCAGTTTTCTGGATCCTGTTCCATGGAACTTGTCTCAAATTCACTGTTCTCAACGGCCTTATTAACGGCACTCACTCCCCAGTTTTCTGGATGCTGTTCCATGGAACTTGTCTCAAATTCACAGTTCTCTACGGCGTTACCAACGGCACTCACTTCCCAGTTTTCTGGATCCTGTTCCATGGAACTTGTCTCAAATTCACTGTTCTCAACGGCCTTACCAACGGCACAGACTTCCCAGTTTTCTTGATCCTGTTCCACGGAACTTGTCTCAAATTCACAGTTCTCCACGGCGTTACCAATGGCACTCACTTCCCAGTTTTCTGGATCCTGTTCCATGGAATGTGTCTCAAATTCACAGTTATCTACGGCATTACCAACGGCACTCACTTCCCTGTTTTCTGGATCCTGTTCCACGGAACGTGTCTCAAATTCACAGTTCTCAACGGCCTTACCAACGGCATTACTTCCCAGTTTTCTGGATCCTGTTCCATGGAACTTGTCTCAAATTCACTGTTCTCAACGGCCTTATTAACGGCACTCACTCCCCAGTTTTCTGGATGCTGTTCCATGGAACTTGTCTCAAATTCACAGTTCTCTACGGCGTTACCAACGGCACTCACTTCCCAGTTTTCTGGATCCTGTTCCACGGAACGTGTCTCAAATTCACTGTTCTCAACGGCCTTACCAACGGCACAGACTTCCCAGTTTTTTTGATCCTGTTCCACGGAACTTGTCTCAAATTCACAGTTCTCCACGGCGTTACCAATGGCACTCACTTCCCAGTTTTCTGGATCCTGTTCCGCGGAACTTGTCTCAAATTCACAGTTCTTTACGGCGTTACCAACGGCACTCACTTCCCAGTTGTCACGTGTAAACCTACACATGATGTTTGGCTCACGAACAACGACAACCACTTGGAGTTGCTTTCACCGCTTTAAATCACAGTAAATACACTGAATTTTCAACAAAGAACTTAAACCCAAATAAACGAAGAGTTCCTCGTTATTTCAAATAACTGAATCTTCGTAGAAACTACCCCCGTATGTTTCGTTATAAACAATGGTAACACACAATGTGTACTTATCAGTTTTTGAATCTTTTGTTAGCATATTTTTAAATTCAAGTTAAAATTATGGCAAATCAGTGCCCTTAAATTTTCGAAGATAGCCGTAAATTTACGATGATCGTTGGATAATTTGCAACCAGCATTCTTCGTAAGTTGAAGGTGAAAATTTTTAATATTTTATATAATTAAATATACTATTTAATCTAAAATAATATCACAACAATGGCAAGATACATCAGCGTGCTGTACCACTGGATCTATTTTCGAGGGCCGTTCACTCAAAAAATATTTAATAAATGTCTGTTACATTAAAGGTTTAGGTAGAAGTAGTCTATAACTTCGGAAAGTATACGAACCTTGCTAATTATTTAAATAAAACCGAAATTCATGTCAATTTTAGTCTGGACACACACAGCCTTTCAAACAGTTGGTCCTTTGCTAAGTTAGTTTGAATTCGTTGGTATTCGTTAAACAAACTGACGTGGATACCACTGGAAACACGGAACAATTGATCTACAAATGCATGAAATTGAATTTAATTAAAGTTATGTACTTATGTAGTACATTCATTTTTAATTTATTTTGTTTTTGCTTTCCTTGTTTCAGTGATTTGCGGAAACATGAATATGGCTGCAGTCAAACATGAAATATCGTTTGAGATGGTGGTAACAGTTTATTAGTTAGTTATCTAACTGGTACTCTCTCGCTATTGACCACTTCTTGTTCAATCAGACCAAATAAGTTTCTATGTTTTCCACGCATCCCTGCGTTGATTTCGTTTGATGAAAACAATATGAGGGTAGTTTTGTTGCCAACCAAGAAATGTTGTTCTCTATTATTTTTCTTGTAATTTATTAACTGCACAATTTGGTATCAAATAATTTCTTTCATTACTCAGAATTATAACAATTTTATCTCTGCCGGGGAAGAGATAGTTTCCATTTTATTTAAATCGTTTATTTCTATAACTTCGTTTGTTTATAATTAAAAATTTTGGACTAGATTTTAAGTTATGTTACACATAAAAAATGTAAGTGTAAAACGTTTACTCTGAGTAATTTCTCTGATGTTTGAGGGGGGAGGGGAAATATAGGGGCGTGTACAGATTATTTTTATTGGGAGAATTTTGTAAACATTACGAGTAAAGCTTTTGAGCAAGATTTTTTTTTAGAATTTAAGGAAGCTCCACTTTTTAACGCGTTTTGCTGATCACTGGCCTTCAATGAAAGAGGTTCCGGATTGAAACTGGGGTAAGGTATGGGTGATAACTTGTATCGCATAAATTCATTACACGAATTTGACGAGTCAAAAAAACACTGTTAAATAAATATAATGAACATCTTGAAAATGTCATAAACATAATTGGGTGTTTACCTAGTAAATAGTAAATACATATATTAAGTAATGCAATGGAAAAAAATATTAGAATTATATTAAAAGGGACCAGGACTTGATTCCCAGGTTGGACTTCGTCAATTTGGTTTTGCACGGTTTTTCTGACACCAGACAAATTCTTGTATACATAAATCATATTTCCTATATACATATATTAGAGGATGGCGTACTCATGCTTCTATACGCCAGTCTACAGGCACTGTTCGTTATTCATGTCCCTCCTCGCGGTTACGCCACTGAAACTCCTCGAACGGAAAGAAATAATCAAACGGTGGAAGAAAGCATCAACAATGAAATATTCTTTGCCATGGGGATGGAGAAATACCTACAAAGCCTACAAAGTGAAGTTTTATCAAGATGTGTAGAAATTATGATTTAAACGGTGGATTTCTCGAAATCTCGTGCAGACCATGACCTTCAACCCGTGATGAATGTCAAGTGTACAAAATTTCATCAAGATCTGAGTAAGACTGTGAATTAGTATATGAAAAAAAAATTGAGAGAATATTTTAGTGCTATCTAACCTCGGTAGCCAGCAAATTCATATGTTCTCATGTTGTTCATGTTGCTAAAAAACAATAATGCCAATGTAAAAATTTAGAGCTAAATGACTACGACAATATCCATTAACCAAACACAAACCTAAATCACCCCATTTTTTTTACCGGACATGAGAATTCCAAAATAATAATTATAATAAAGTCATATTTATATCAAGTTTAATTTTATCACTCCTATTCTGATTTAATGAACTTAATAACTTATTTTTTAAAATAATATTGAACCCTTTTAGAAGTGACAATTCGTGTAACGTTAAATAAGAGAAGGTAGTTGAAGGTAAGTTTATTTATAATTTCCAATATTTTAAACTAATTTTGTTTTGATCAGAAGATATTATTTTTTAATGTTAAAACCATATTTACAGTATACCACCTTTTAAAAAGTAACTTCAGCAAATTGTTAAAAGGAAATATTATGCATGTTTATAAAACATACTACATAATTTACATCATGCTTGATTAGCTTCAAAGATACGACTTTTAATATTAAAAAAATAATTGATTTCTCACCCCTTTGGCCATGGAATATTAAAAAATGGTAAAAGTTAAACATGATAGTAAACCATAATTTATTACGTTTTTCTTTCTTAGTTTATTAACTTCATCTTTTTTTGCTTGGATATATTATTTATTACTATAAACACTAACGTGCCCGCGTTTCACTTTTTTATCACAAAACAAAACTTACTCTCTCTTTACGCTCTTAATAAAAGAAATCAGGGAAACTTAAAAAATAAAAATTTAACTCTATATGCTTAATGTTTTTCTTAATTTCTAACCATTATATCTAGTATATAAAAATTGCATTTTTTTAAACACACTTAATCCCTTTACCGCCCTTAGGGACGGAATCATGAAAATAAGTTAAATAATAATTTAATAGTTTATTATTATTTAATTTACTAACGTTTTAATTTTTTCTTAAATACGATTTTTTTAAAATGAAGACTTCCCCCGTTTTCATCCCTATTAAAAGACAAATTTCAATAAATAGTTTATTATTATTTAATTAATTAACATTTGAATTATTTTTTTAAATACGATTTTTTTAAAATGAAGACTTCCCCCGTTTTCATCCCTATTAAAAGACAAATTTCAATAAACGCAAATAATGAATACATAAATCTATATGCAAGGTTTTTTTTTTTTAGGTTTCGAACTTCTTATTCTAATTGAATTTGGAGAGTAATGTTTTTATATTTTAAAACAACACCTACCCCTTTTATAGAACTTAAGGTTTGGATTAAACAAACTGGTAAAATTATGGTTGGTAATTTTCATACGTTTATTACTGGTACCAAAAATAACTAATGTTTAATTTATTTCAGGGATAAAATTATTAATTTTAAATAATACTCGCCCGTTTTCACAACTTTAGGGGTTGTATTGGTATCCAATTTTTATATTATTCTTGTTTATCTTCGAATAAAATGTTATATTTTAAATACATACCCGTTTATCTCCCCTTAGAGATTGAATTTCTTTAAAAATTAAAATTGTGGTTGGTAGTTTTCATATTGATATTATCGGTACCCAATAACATTTATTAATGCTTAATTAAATTCGGAGATGTATTATTAATCTTAAAACTATTTTTAACCCGTTTTCACCCCTTAGTGGTTCAATTTCACCAAGTATAAAAATTATGTTTGGTAGTTTTGGTATCATTATTTTTAGTATCTAATAGCATTCATCACGCTTAGTTAAATTCGGAGATATTATAATTCATCTTTAAAAAATCTTACTCTTATTGTAACCAGTACAACTGTTTACAGTTATATTATTATGATTATTATTGTAACATTAGTTGTATATTTCATAAGCCGAACTTATGTATTTAATTATTTTATTGTAAAGAGGACAACCAAAGTTAACCTATATAACACATCTAATTGCCAGAGACAACACACTTTTCAACTACAGGGTCATCTAAGCATTATTCTTTGGAATCTTTATTCATATGCCTTAGTTCAGCACTCTTACACGCTAATATCCAAGTTTTATTTCACTATGCAGTTAATTTGGTTTGCTGATGGTCTTATAGCTCCTTGGTTGCTAGGGACGGAAAAAAAAATTGTTAGAAGGAGGAAGAAAGGGGAGACGCCATCGCCATCTTGCAGCGGGAAGACGTTTCTCGGGCTGGGGTGAACCAAAGCCTTGGTTGCCGCCCGAGTAATTGAAGACTCGCGTCATCCGCGGTCGTGTGCTATACAGAATTCTCCATACTATGATTAGCGAGAATAGTTCTAGACTGAATAAGTCTCAGGGAGTATCGGCGACATCTAGTGCCAACTTCCGCGTCGGTCCCGTTCGTCCCGTAGTGGTCCCGGACGACTGATGTCAGCGCCAGCTACGATCGGCCACGACGTTTGGTGAGACCGATCCAAATTAAAACAGACTTTTTAGGACGAGAGGGAAGTCGATTCTTCAGCCAGACATCCGGCAATATCAGATCTTCTGTAGCTCGCCAATTACAGCTTCCAGCGTCCAGTGTTCCAGCGTCGCAGCAGACCCCCTGGAGGTCCTTAGAAGAGAGTCTCAAGCCTCCGATAGATTATAGCTAGACCCGGCATGGTAGTCGATGTGTTCTTGTGACGTCATTTGCATCTACTTACTGAAACCTAGGTCTGAACAAAATGATAACATACACAGTAAATTATTTTGGTTGTTCCTCTCGCTGAATTACATGTTAACAGTAACTTCTCGTCAATATCAAAGAACCCATTAAAATCGTATGTTTTCCAGCTATTACTTTTTTATTTACAGTAAATGTCAGTTACGTATAAAACAGACCGGGTCATAGGTAATGAAAATTTCCACTAGTCACACAACACTACCTAATTTATTTTTAATAATTACTCTCTTGACAGTAATACAATGCAGTGACGTGCTAGCTGGATTAGCAGTCTGGGTAATCCATACAGCAGCAGCGTTCCCGAGATCTACTGCGGAGAGAACAGGCGCCAAAACCCCGCAAGAACAATAATTATTTACAGTTGAACACATAATATATAATACATATTTCTATTAGATTATTAAACCTTTAAATGTTTATTTTTGCAAAAATTTAAAAAAAATTGGTTTGATTTTTGCGTATATTAAGCATTGGTACTGAATATATTGTTCTTAGGTTTATTAGTTTCAGAGATATATTCAACTATCTGGAAACCTTGTTTACCTCTTTTTCACCCTTTTAAAGGTGGAATTCTGTAATTATATATTGCCTAGTTTTTAAGTTAGCCAAAACCATTCTACTAAAAAAATTTCATCAAAATCCGTCGAGTAGTTTTCGATTGATGCTGGAACAAACATACAAACAGACAAAACAGACGAACAGACGAACAGACAAAAATACAAACTAGCAAAAAAAATATTTTAAAACTATATTTTTGAAATCTCAATTATTTCAATAGACCTTTCGAATAGTATTTTCCATCATATCATCCAATGTACACACATTTTCCTCGAAAAGTTTTGTTATTAGCATAGACATACATATCAGATTTACGACATTGCATGTGGCAGTATCTAATGAACTCGAACATTAAATTTTAAATAAAATTTTACAAAAAAAAATACCGCGCAGTTTTGGAGCAAACACCAAAGTTGAGAAAAGTATATTTTCTAGTTTTATATATATATATACACATCCCGTACAGTTGTGGAGTAAAGCCCTTCCTGGCAAGAAAAACATTTTTTTAGAGCATCAGTGACGGCAGACTTGGACACAAGTCAGTTGCAGGGGTTTTGGGGACGCCTGCGCGGGCCGCAGTCAGCTGACCTCTCTCTCTCTCTCTCTCTCTCTCTCTCGCTCTCTCTCTCTCCTGGACATCCCCTCCCCGCGCCGCGCTCACGAATCACGACGGTTATTATTTAGCATTGTGTTCGCTCGCCGGAAGCGTGGACGCTGCTGTTTCCAGCCGGGAGACCCCGACAGCAATTAAACGCCGCGTCGCAGCTGTTTTTTTCCCCCTCCGCGTTTGATCGCTTTGGCGCGACCGTCTGTAGGAGCCGCGAGGGGAGGGGTGGGCAGGGAGAGGAGGCGGAATTGTGAGCGCCACGTTAACTACGGAATTATTTACTTGCAAATTGCGGGGGGCGTCCGCGAGGCTATATCTTGTAAAATTCGCCGCACCCGCATTCACTTCCCCGGTTAAAAGGGGTTGGTGCCGACACACCCCTGTTTTCCAACCCCCTTTCTCCCCTCACGCAATTTTTTTTTTCTCTCGCTCGAAGAGGGTTATGTTGGCGGTTAATGAAAGACAGGTGTGTGTGGGTGGGTGAAATGTGTTAACTCGTCCATTCCGGCCTGTGTTCTGTGGTGTAAGGGTAATAGGGGGGGAAGGGTGTGGAGCTGGGAACCCTTCTACCCTTCCCAGGAGCCCAGAACCCACCCCTAGAAGCCATCAACCATCCCCGCCGACGCGCCACGGGGCCCTATAATTCAACCCCCCTGGTTTGCGACTATCTCCCCTCCCAAGCATTATCTGTGCGCGCCCGGCGGGTCACCTGACTCGCAGGGGCCAGGACGGCCCGGCGATAATTATCATCCCCCCACGCGACGCGGCGGAGGGGTTGAAAGATGTGTCTCTCCCCCCCCGCCACTAAGCACGGGGAGCTACACTACACGTGTGCTGCGAGCTGGCGGTCTGGGAGCGAGGGAACCTTCATCGCCCAGGTGCATACCTACTGCATGAGCATGAGCGAAAACATACCGCCATTTCCGGTACCATGTTTATTTCTCATGCATTTAACAAATACATTTACAAATTTTTCTTCCAAAACTTGTAATTATTCTTCTTGTTAAAAAAATATATATTTTCAAATATATGTTTCAATATAGTTGGATAATTGAACTGATATTTAAATTTTAATAATAATAAAATTTACTTTTCTTTTCTCTTGTAACTCTGCGATTTCTGAATATTTTGCTTTTTACTTTTATACATTGTATAAGTGTTTTCTATCTCTAACATAATAATAAGTGGCCACCAGGCCACATTAAAAATTTTATTTTGGCTATTCTGAGTTTTCTGAATTATTTAATTTTTTTAATTACAGTTTTAATCTTTAAAAGTCAGTCGCAGTATTTTTAATTATTTAATTTTTGTGAATAGTTCTTTTATTTATTATTCATTTGTTTGGTTGGATTCAGTTTCTTTAATACTGTATATTGATATTGGTTATATTGCCGGCCTCTGGGCGCAGTGTCGTCGCTTTGAAGTCTGACGTCACCAACGCCAGAGTGCGGGTGTGGGAGTGAGCTGTTAGCCTCGGGTGTGATGGACTGCGAGTCGCCGCCGACGCACGTGCAGAGGAACTCCGCCGCAGGCAGAGGTGTATAATGCTTCGACACAGCGCCAGGCAGTCCGTGTTTGTATTGGAATGGATGGCGCCGTACCTTGAGCTGGTACAAAAGGAAGTGTCTCGCAAGAGAATACTTCGATAAGGTAAAGAGGCGACACGTAGTATTGTTTGGATTTGGTACTAAACTAATTTTCATGATAAGTAAAAGTTTGGTGCAAAAAGTTTGAACAAACTACCATCTTGGAAGCACTATTAGTTCACGTGCATGTGTTAATTATACATACTCATTTTGTATGCAAAGCATAACTGTGTCTATGCTAATTACAATTACGTTGGGCAAAGTTAAGCAGATCCGCCATTTCGTACGAAGTTTAAATTTACGTCAAGAATCTTTAATTTGAACTTTGCCTTTGGAAATAAGTTTGTCAAGTTTGTCAATGGAACTCAATATTTTTGTCTCGACCCCCTGCATATACTGTGGTGGCACATGGCGCTTTTGACTGGACAGTGTTATTTTGGTGAAGGCCAGGGACACAGCAGTTCCTAATATAACAGGACGGTGATAAATCGCGTATTTACGTGTGGCGACGATTAAATCCGGCCCCAGTAAGACATAAACTTTATATATATATATATATATATAGGGATTTAATATAGCCTAATATATATTTTATATGATGAGGTGTTATTATTGTATTTTTATATTAATCAGCGCTGGATTATAATGTTTCAGTGTGGTTGTTTATAAGACCATTTAAAAAGGTAAATTTTATTTAGATTTTGCATACCAGGTATTATCTTTGTAATTTATGGTTATGCTCATACTAAAATCAAGTAACTGCCATATATCTATAACTGTATTACCATCTGAAAAATCTTGATGAAGTATTATTCAGTAAAACTCTGCATATTTGTACTCTGCATTTTTTTTTATTAGCCAAAGACTAGCCTATAATTTGTTTGATAACTTTTCTATTTTTGGCTGGACAACATGGGTAAATAGAATGGTTGATTCTTTGAGCTCTTTTTTTTTGTTTTTCATATTTTTAATTGTATTTACCAAGAGTGTGTCGGGGACGCAACCCCCCTTCCATGTTAGACGGAAGGCGGGTTACAAATAAATTGTTTTGTTTTTTTCACACTTTGACTATAATTAATTTATATAATTTCTCTGCGATGTATTAATAGAAACGCATGTTTATTAAAAATAACGCACGTAGACATAAAGTAAACTTATAGCTCTCACACACAACTGTCATAATAATTTTTGTAAATGATTTTGTGAGCTCAAAATAAAAAAAATAAAAAGATTTTTTAATATGAACACCTATTTTAATTATTCAACTTTCAAGACAAGTGGCACAAATTTAATATATTGGGCATGCATTCATGATAAACCATGGTTGGAATTTATGAAAAAATTATTCATTTCTGTTTTTTATTGTTTCTCAAAATTAGTCAAGGAATGTGCCGGAATAGTTTTTTTTTTAGAAGATGCCTTGGACGATTCATATTCTAATTCACCTAAATTGTAGGTTAATAAATAATATTTCTGTTAAAAGTCTTACAAAAATAAACTTTTAAAAAGTAGATAAGCTGAGATAAAGTAAATTAAAACCGCAATAATTATACGTAAGGAAAGAAATTATTTACATAATTTTCAAATTATTTTGAATCTTTAAATGCGTTTTATGGTGGGAAAATCACAATTTAGATAGTAAGTTGCTTTCTTCAATAATTTATAAATAAACATTTTTTTTAAAAACAGTAGGTATAAAAAATCCCATATTTTCAATTTTTTCCAAAATTTTGTTTGCCTACGTGCTGATACGTTAAGAAATAACGTACACTTTATTTGTAACTATATATATATATATATATAATATTAAGTATCAGTAGTATAGCTTGGCCGGTGCTGCGCCAGGCTTCAAGCTGAGGTTCCTTGTGCCGGGCTTCAGGTTATGGATAGTAACGTCACTGTGGCCATATTGGATGACCTTGACCTTGCTGTTTCGTCAGAATCTAAGAAAGTGGCAGTGACATTAGGTCCAAGGTGGTGGACATGTTATTAGAATTCAAGATGTTGACAGTAACGAAAAGTGCAACTAATACATCATTTACGTCCAAGATTGTGGGCGTAACAAAAATTGCAAAATTAAGGGATTGGGGTGCTCAATGACAAGATTACATAATCTAAGATGGCGACTAAGTTCATAGGTCAATGTCAAAGTTCATGATCAAGGTCAAAATTCAAGTTCAATGTTAAAGGTCAAGATCAAAATTCAAGTTTAAGGTAAAATATCAAGGTCAAAGTCAAGGTAATCTAAGATTGCTGTTGTGACATCTGAATTCAATATGTAAGTCGCAACGAAAAATGCAAAATGACGTCATTATTCAATATGGCCGCCGTGACGTCATCGGAGATATAGGTTCCAAGGCAGCAGAACCCGCCACTTACATCTCACTCGGGCTCCATCTCCAGAACATATCATGCTATACTACTTATGACAGTGTATTTTATATTTTAAAAAAATCCTGGTTTAGACATGTATGAAAGTATGTATCCTTAAAATTCCTCACTTAATATTTTGAGGTAAATAAAAACCGACCATTGAAACAAATAAACGTGCTGGCTAGTTGGTGAAGAATATTAAGAATGAACTAATCATTTCAAAAATACCGTATTGTACACAATAATTTTTTATATTACAAAAATGTGTAGCATAGATCGCCTTCCAAAAAGACGATTCGCGATCGATTTCCAAAGGAGATTAACTTAGATTTTTTTACCAGATAGAACACGACGTTCTTTGCCTTGGGCAGATAGGTTTTTCTCAGAGTACTCCCGTTTGCACCACAAGTTCATCCGTCAATTCTCCATTCAAATCTCCCCCCCTCGATGCTGTAGATATACTCGGCCTTTACATTCATGAGTACATTTTATTTGACAATATTTCTCACTTCGCCTCTTGCAATTCATGTCTACAAATAACAAGTGCTTCCAATACAGCTATGTGAACAACTTTCTTAGATTTCATCACACCTCTGATAGCTGTTGAATGGCACATTACCGAAACTAAATTTTGAAAATGTTGGAAATGCCGGAAATCAAAATCCAGATAATGTGCGTCGCTTACTTCAGGCTTTCACAAGCTTTTATCTTTCGATTCATAATCCCAGATTTTGGCTCCTACATATTTATGAACACGGAGAGTGGTTACGAGACCTTCCCCACTTACTGTCTCGGATCCTTTTCTGCTCTCAGATGGAAGTTTTCTTTAAAGTGATTGCGGGTAACTTCATTGGTCGTGGAACCACGCCAGCTACAGGAATCGATCATGGTAATGATTAAAAAAACATCATACCGTTATTACGTTCGCGTAATCTGCTACTGGATGCGCTGATTTTTCCTTTGTTTTCGAGCCAGTATGCAAAATTTCATTATATGGAAATCGCCTTTTCGGATTGCGTTCTAGCATTTACATTCAAATTGCTATATTTCTTAGGTCACCATCTAAGTTATCGAGTTATCTACAATTTTTACGTCTGTATCTCTAAATGGGACTTTTGGCTTTAAGACTACCAGATATTTTTTGTATATAAATAATAAAAACTTAAACATTTGCAAATCGTTATAGAGAAGCTAAAGTAAAATATATAAAATACGTACACGTTAATTCTGGATAATATATTTATTTTACCTATATTTTTACAATATATAACGATCATCGAAAAGAAGTAAATTAATTTTTATAAACTAGAAGGTACCATAAATTTCCAGAGATTTTATGGTAATTTTCAGTTTACTAGTTCATTGAATTATTGTAAAAACATATTTAAATTAATATTATTGTTATAAGTATCACATTTGTCATCATAGTTAAAATAAAAAATTTAATATTTATACTTTTTCGAGTGAATATATTTTACTGACAAACATTTCCATTTGACGTATTATAGTATACAGCCTAAAATATTAAGCATTTAAATTTGTTTTTTGACTCGGCAGTAATTTACCTGATCATGTAATACTTATCTGTCGAAAATTATAATGTTTTAATTTAAAAAAAAAATGTGTAAAGCATAGTTTATTATTTCGAGAATTTTCCTTCTAATGTTTAGGAAAAATGTCAACTTTTGTAATGTGGATAATGTTAATTTACTAACGTCTAGATGTTGTTGTGTCTGGAGTTAGATACTTTATTTAGTCAACGCAAGCTAGGTAGGTTTTTATTTGCCGATGGGGGGGGGGGGACGGAAGGGGCAGATATGAGATATTTTCTCTTAATTGGTTAAACCTTCGACGTGTACCGGCAAGTGACCAATCAGAAGTAGAGCAGTCGTGCGTGTACACTAACTGAACAAACTTTCTGTTCGAATCCGCTCGTGTTTACACTCCCCGAGAGACTGTGTGATTTCGGACCACGTCTTAATCCGATCTTTAAAAAAAAAACACGGATCAGTTTTCCGTCGACTCACGTGACGGTTTCAAAGACCGCAACTTTGGAGAGTCAAACAAATTGACAAACTTTCTCCGAAATTTCAAACAAGGAGCGCGAAACACCGCAAACAATACTGTTTTTGTTGTTAATGGAACAGAAATATTCATGTAAGATTACAGATAGTTGTAAATTTGTATATTTACATTAAAACAACTGTATCACTACAAAATAGTGTTACCCGTAACACTGGGCTCAGGTTATTTACTACCCGTCCAGTTATGCTTTGTGTTGTTCCAGCACCTCCAATAGTTAAAGTTATTTGTAAAACGTTCACTGATCCTATTCCCAGTATGAAATGCACATGTTAACACGCATAGTAAAACAAAGTAAAATCCAGAAATTTAATATTTGATTACGTTGTTTAAAATATATTCTTGAATGGAACACAAAAAATATAAAATTATGCGCCAAGTTTTGTAAAGAATATTCAGTATAATCTCGAAAAATGTATTTCATAGATGCAAAAATAACCACAGCTATGAGTTGCATAAAGCTACGATACATTATTGAAGTATTACAAACTATTTATTGGCGCCGGTTTCTAAAGGAATATATATTTTAAAATAACAGATTTTTTTCTCTTGTGTATGCTTTTCAAGTTTATTTTCGGCGTGTGCCTTGTCAGAGGCAACGCTGTTCGTTGCCCTGAGCGGATCTGCTGTGTTGCATGTGAACAGCGTGGCAACGCTGCAGTCTCTCAGAGGTTGACGTACCTGGGATTTCAGTCACATGGTCGTGGATTCGGGCGTTTTAACAATCAATTTTCAAGCCGTCAAAATCTCAAACCTAAGCACACCTGCATTGGTGGGAGCCTTTGGTATCTTTCAGATGAAATCATACACTAAACAAAAAAAATTAAATTTTTTACCTATTTGTTTCTCTTACGACCACTATAACATAGTAAAAATACGTTAGGTTGTTCAAGCCATTTAGCTAACGTAGCCTGTTTTCTCTGAAGCTTCATTGGTTGAAAATTATGCCATTTGGAAAAAAAATATCAACCTTCAAGTTCAGTATTGATTTTTAAAACATTATGGGGAAAGCATTGTGACAAACGTAACATATCATTAAACAAGTTTTTAAAGATAACGTAAACTCAATTTACTTATATTTAACTTATAAGTTAGCATCTGTTTTCCAAAAATTGTTATTTTTCTTTTTTTTTACATTTAATTACCATGAACTCACAATGTACGTAAGTAGGGGAGACCGGGGTAAGTTGGCGAACGGGGTAAGATGACGAATCGTATGTAACTAATCCAGAAACACAGATAGAAGGTTGGCGCCCCTGTGACCTTGAGTGTCACCATCTGCACCTACTAGGTAGGTGCAGCGGAATTTCCAGTCAGTTTGAATGTGGCAGCTTTGAGAGGCTAACTGTTTCGTGAGCCATTGTTGTAATATTGAAGGTACGTATGTTAAGCTATTACAAGAAAAGTGTCCAATTATATAAAATGTTTATACATGTAAAATTAAACGCTGACTTTTGGGAGTATTTTAATGTATAGATTGTTGAAGTAATTTTTTTAATGTTGTTAGTGATTTTGGTAAAGCAAAAAAAAGGGCTGCTGGGGCAAGTTGACGGGGGAAAGATGAAGAATTCGTCATCTTACCCCTGCAATCGTCAACTTGCCATAGGTAATGACAATGTGAACTTTATTTTGTATTAAATGTGTTATTTAAACCAATGATATACAGATATGAATAACATTTATGTAAAAGCAAAATAATAAAGAAATTATATAATATTATAAATATTTCCTGTGTTACCTAATAGTCGTAACGCTTTGTTTGATTTTTTTTGTAGATGCCCAGGCATTACGGAAAGGAGAACGGAAAGGAGTTAGAGTGACGTAGAGATGACTGCTGCTGTGAATTTTTGTCGTGATAATGGTATTGTGATGGTCGGATTGCCACCACATACTTCGCATAGGTTGCAGCCATTGGATGTTTCGTTTTTCGGCCCTTTGAAGACATTCTACTCACAAGCCTGTGACAATTATTTGGTGTCACATCCTGGACAACAAATAACTGATCGTAATGTGGGAAATCTCTTCGCTTCACCTTATTCAAAAGCAGCAACTGTAGGCAATGCCATCAAAGGGTTTGAGGCTACTGGGATAGAGCATTACAACCCTCAGATATTCAAAGAATGTGATTTTGCTGCTGCGGCTACATTGGAAAGAAAACTTCCCCGAAGTGAAGAACCAATGTCCACTTAAATACCAATTTCATCTGACCATGCATCAAACGACGTGTGGCTAAATTATATGCCTAATGCTTCAGGAGCTGATTCATTAGCCCAGCCAGAAAAAATAGTGATCTTATCGATGAAGCAGGGCCTTCTTTTGGGAAGGCCAATGCAAGTTCTTGTAGTAAAAATGCATCGTTTTTAGATTTAAAACCATTGCCAGTAGCCCACAGGACAACCTCGACAAGGAAAATAAGTACAGGATCAGCTTCAGTACTAACAAGCTCGCCAATCAAGAACATGTTGTTACAAATAGATAGAGAGAAGAAGCAGAAAGAAGATAATAAAAAAGAAAGAAAAACTAAGAAAACTGAAAAACGAAGCTCTGATCATTCTGTAGCAAAACCATCAAGCCAAAATAGTGTTACTTGCCCTGCATGTGAAGAAGTTTACGTAGAACCTCCAAATGATTCAATGTTCCACATGTTTTGCGTGGTGGCACGAAAACTGTTCCAATTATGTGTGTGACTATTGTTAATGACATTATTTAAAGAAAAAACTTGCAGTTTTTCGTTACTATGTGGCAAGGAATTTCATCAAAGTCGTTCAAATATGTTACAATATATCTTCTTTACAGCCTGCATGTTGTTTAGTGTAGGATATCTATAAAACTATTGTGTACTTTGTCTATAAATATATATTTTTTTGTTTCGTCATCTTACCCCAATAGGTTCGTCAACTTACCCCACTCCTGGGGCAAGATGACGAATGTGCTAACAAATTGGTTTCTTGTCAATAACTTCAGAACTACACACATTAATACAACCTTGTTACACTTTTAGGTAGAAAATAGTATATACTTCGTATTGGTACCAAATTAGATATAATAAATGCTTATTTATCTGTTAAAGGCCATTTCAAAGCTTAACATCGTCAACTTACCCCGGTTTCCCCTATATCAGACGTATTTGCGAGAGTTACAAGGGTTCTTTACCCAATACATAAGTTTTTCTTGGCTCGAAAACTTGTTCGGATTAAATTATTACTAGCATCGGTTGTTAAATTCACATGAATTTCAAGTACAAACAAATTTCTCTTTTCCCAATTAAAGCTGTACCTAAAGTGACAAATTTAAATACTTTTCTTGAATTATTTCTTTCTCAAGTTAAGTAAAGTGAAAAAAAATCTTAGAGAGCTCTCAAGTCTAGCTCTCACGCGGAATTTTGTTGATTTCACTTTTATTGTCATTATCATTATTTAAATGATTTTCCTGGAAAGATTTTTACAGTTATTTTATTATTCTTGTTCGGTTGAAAATGTTGCACATTTCAAGCTGTTAAAAGTCACGCAAGTATGATATTATAAACACATTCGTGACATTTCCACTATTACCAGTGACCGAAAATTTCATGAATTAATTCAAAATTCAAATGATTAATTTTTTTTGCTTCTTCTACCATTGGTTCGCTGTTGATATGGAGTACTCAGAGCGAATTAGAGTCCCTCAATCAAAGAAGTGCTGAATCACATGTTACCCAGTTGAGACGCCTCACAACTTAGAAGCCAATGAACAGGTGATGCAGAGTATAGTGGATTTCATCTTGGAGGTCATTGAATCCGCGAACATTTCCAGTCCCAACTATTACATATTATTTAGTAAATTCTTGAAGGCAAAATTTGTCACGAAACATCAAATGCAAAAAGCTTCGTGATACGTTTACGTGAATAGCCCTCAAATAATAGTAATCACATTAAAATGAGAAGAAAAACCAACAAGGTGAGTAAAGCCAACCATTAGTGACGATAAATAGCATGCAATAAAAAAAACCTTCACTAAAATTTCATTAAATTAAAAAAAATCATTAGTTTTTCTTGTTTGGAGGCTAAAATAATAATACACTTAGGTGGAGAGACATCTAAGAGACCATTACAAAATAGTTCTCACTTATTTGTAACGAACACTATAATTTTATATGAAATTAAATTGAAAGATAATTCAAGCAAAAAAAAATATTTTAGAAGATTTTAAATTAAATGTCTACTGCAACTTAAATGACGGAGCTACGCAGAGGCTGACAATGTGAATTATCCTCACTGAATAGTGAAGGTACACAAAGAAGGATTTAGTGCGAACAAACGGAAGTGTTTATTCTCTGTATGTCGCCTGACGCGGTGGGGGAATGAGAGACTGTGTGTGTTCTGGAGGAGGGTGGGATGTAAGTTGTAGGGAATGGTGTGAGTCGACTTCCCACGCGCAAAGGAACGGGACGCCACCAAACGAGGGGAGCGCAGTTTCAAAGACGCCTCCTTCCCCCACAAAAGCTGTTCCAGATAGCGACGTCGTGCGTCAAGGGTGAAGGGAGCTTACCCCGCCTTTCAGCCAGAGAGCGCGACGAACAATATCAAGGCCTCGCCTGCTGCTGCTGCCTTCCTTCATCTCCTGTCGAAACTGCAGGGCTCATGTTTGGCGTAGAGGATAGAGCGACTGACGTTCGCGACTTCCCACAGCTTGGAAGGGCGTACGTCTCTCAGTATTGCTGATGGTATCCCCAGTACCATCTTAGTATTATTGTTGTATAATGCCTTGCATGACATGTCGCAAATAAGGCATAGACAACTGTGCCAAATCCACGTAATGATCTGGAGAGAGGCTAGAATGCATGCCATTACACACTTGAACGACATTATCATTGAAACATAAATAGTTTTGGACACGCCCCAGAGGACACTTAATCAATAACCACTTAACAAAATTAAAATACCCAGTCATGTGCAATGCGTCCAGGAAGAAATGTTGCAGCAGCCAATGAATAATAGACTCATGATTGTTTGTGTACAAGATTGTGGAGTTCATCCTGGTGCCAGAGAAATAACCAAGCTTTCATTCATCACAACAGGCGGATGTTCGCAAACAGGTTTCAGCTTGGAACAACCACGATAAAAACCAAAATTATTTCACAGGAGCGAATACTACTTACTAGAGTGGAGTCCTGTGTAATTTCGAGTTGTAAAATGTAATATGTAAACTTTTCTGTAAGCTGTTGATTGATATTTTAAGATATAATCAGGTGTGACCTAATTCTTGTAATGACTTGGGCATACATGTTTCATTAGGTAAATAGTTTTGTTGTCATTGCTGTTATTTTTAAAATTTTATTCCTGTAAATCCACCAATATAGCTCGCAATTTCTCCATAAAAAAGCACAGGGCTTAAGTAAGCACCCAGGAGGGGTGATGGTGGAAGGGATTCCAATTTAATCATAACGCATCAAATGTCGATCATTGTGGTCAGACAAACTGGGAACAATATGGTAGCAGAGCATGGTTCTTTTGGTTATCATATTCATTCATCATCAAATGTAGATTACTGCAGACAGACAAAGCTGGGCACATTATAGGTCATCTTCACCTATGACCCTAAATTGCATCAATATATCGTACACCAGTACCTGGTCACTAAAAGGCAAACCTAGAAATCTGCCAGTCCAGCACCATTCTTTTCACATTTCCCTTGTTGGTTAAAAATGACAATAGTTAATGCTCATGATTAGAAGCAAATTTTCATACCTTCAAATAATTTTTTTGGGATTTAAACACACTCATCTTCCCATGGAAAGCTAAAGAGTTGAAAATGTGGACATCACCTGCGTCAGGTCTAGCTAGGTCTATCCATGTACAGTAGTGCTCTGTACCAGGATCGTATTCATGACAACCATGCAACGACCCAGTCGCTGGTACCAAGACCCCAGGGATTGCCTCTGGCAAGATTCTTTGAACACAAACACATACAAAGAAGAAAAAAATTGAAATTTTAACTGAACATTTTTTTTTGTAAAAGTACAAATGTTTGTAAAGTTATCAATTTTTTTTAACCTGGGTCTTCTGAGCAATTCCAAGAATAATAACAGTAGTGTTACAAAAATATATTTTGTTGTAATACATATAACTTCTGTAACTACTCATACAATGGTAAACGAACTGCTAATATATGTCCCTAAATGTTAAATAATATTTATATGCTTGATTTTAATTTGTTGTATGTGTCGCCACCCAAAACTATCGTGTAACTAACTATAAGTTAGCTCTCTGGACTTACTGCCAGTAGTTACCAAGTTTTGTTTTATTACCAGGATTATGAAATTACATTTATCCTTATGTGTATTTACCACACACATGTAAATGATGGTTGTATATAGTACCATGACAGTCGGGTGGGAAACGACGAAAGACGCCCGCCCAAATATCCAGTACCACCCAAGCCCATTGCAGACAGCAATGTCCAAGTTCACGCCTGCTGAATAGTAGCTTCTGCCCCGACCATTTTTCTTTGTCCTGTACCCATCCTGCTTGCTTAATGCATGACTTAAAGTACCCCTCGTGAATGGGCCAGGGCTTTCCTTGTGTCTATGCAGCTTTACATGAGCCCAACTTTGCTAGTTATTATATAATGTAGAGTTTTGATAGACAAGTTAGTCATGAGATCAAACGCTGCCATGGCTGGCCAATCCCCTCCTAGCACATGCTGCATGCTACCCTTCCTGCATGGCTAAAACCCTGCATGATTAGGCGTTTAGTCTTCAGCTTGAGGCGCACTTACAGTATTACAAATTCAAGTAGCTTTATTTAGGTTAAGAAAAAAATCACTCACTAGGGAAATAAATAACAAGTAAATCTTGGACTAAGAACAACAGTGTCACTCCTAAGAAGGATGGTTCTTTTCTTGTAAGTTTATAAAAAAATAATTTCTTTGCAGGTTTCTTGGCTGGTTTCCAAGTGTATTTGTTTTAATCCGTACCCATGAAAACGACCACAACAATTTCGCCAGTAAGGATTAAATCAGCGAGTGCAGGTCGTTTTTACATGTTAGTAGACTTGTTAAGAATACGCTGTTACGTTGTTAGCTGGTTATGTAAGTGCAAAACGAGATAATTTGTGGTCAGAATGTCCCAATCCACACGTCCAGCAGGAGCTACATGAGTGCCACAAAAAGATTATTAGTCATCACAAATACACTCTACAGCAAGTATTTTTTACCTTCAACAATTTTACCTCATATTTAATTTAAAACAAAGTTTAGCAACGCAGTAACATTGAAAATGAAATTATTAATTTAACAAGCGCATGCGCACACTCTGTCTTATTCTTTCGTCCATCTATCTCTCTCGTTTCTATTATTATTTTTTGGCGGGGGACGAATCATCGCACAAAAAGGAGAACAAAAACGAGGCCAGCAACATATTAAGCATAGTTCTCTCTTTATATCTGTTTGTCCAAGTACCTTTTCTCTGTACTTTTCACGTCAGAAAAGTTTCACAAAAATGCTTCACGAAAACGTTGCATCAGACTACGGCTTCGAAACTGTACTCTCATTGCGCCCAAAGAATTTTTACTTCTAAAATTTAATGTGTTATGGTGTCGGTCAGCTTCAGCATTTGTATTCGTTTGAATTATTTGATGAAACATCACCAACATCGTTTACCGATTTCCTCCCTCCTATTTTCAAGGTAATAAATATGGACTCGAATATTCTTGGCTCATTATTATGTCTTTTTGGTAATACAGGAAAATAAATGTATTGGTGTATTGAAATTCAAAACAATAATTATATATATTAAAATATCGCTCTTTCCTTCACGCTTACAGGTTAAAGGGCCCAACTAAGCGATTTATTGGGCCTACTTCAGCCTGTACTTTATTTATCCAATTTTTTTTATTAGCAATTGCACTTTTTCTAAAGTTATCAACCTGATACAAATATAATATTGAAATTTTTTAGCACCATCGTATATAAAAGAAAAAATATATTATTTCGCAAAAACTGTCTCATAAAAAATTTAAATTCCCAATAAGACAAAAAAAAATGTATTAAAGCATTATTTTTTATGCTAAACCCAAGACGTCTTTATAAATTCACTATGAACTGCTTCATTTTTCTCTATTTTTGGGAGTTTTACAGTACTGCATGTGACGTTTCTCTTTCCTTCCGAAAACAGGACCGCATCGAAGCTCTGGTGTTAATTTCCTGAACTAGCAATCTCCCGCTGCGTCCAATATTCCCATCAAAGCGGCATAACGTGTGTGAAAACCTGTGCAAAAACAAACGGGGGAAAAAACTAAATTACGAGTTTCCCAATTGGAACTCTCGTTTCTACAGGAGTAAAAACCCACGGGTCGATATAGCCAGGCTGGCCAAACATAGTATCGTGATATAGAGGAAACAAATTTCACGTTTCGTGTGACTGACATTGATTATCGTGAGTAAAGCACAGAATTTGTAGTCAGATTTGACGTGAACATAACTGCCGTTTGTAATTATTATCTAATTTACCCGTGAAATGTTATATCGCACGAAAAAATATATTTATTCAATTTTATGAAATAAAAAATGGTTTTATATTATCTTTGAAAGATTTGTGCAATGGGAGTGCATGACTTTATGTAAGTTTATACCTGAAAGAAACATAAGGCTATGACCGTTATTATATATTTCACCGTTTCAAAAAGGTGGCCTTTGAAATTGCTTGCAGTAACCACCAGATCATGTCTTGCGCCTATTTTTAAAGTTAATACCGCGGGAACATTAAACAAATATAATTTGTCAACACGCTATACCTACTGAGTGGATTTTTAAAACATTTTATTGTAAAGGTATTTAGCTAACTTAAGCATTAGGCTACGAAGAATATATCAGAGCCGCCATGTTATCAAATTGACACTGAAGTCATAATTTTGAAGACTCCGCCTGATGGCTAGACACTTCTACCTAAACACCGAGCTTGCTTACACACTGTATGAAGCTGAGTTGAGCTTGCCTGTTAAACTGTAGCTATTACTTTTCCCTCCAAAGCCGTTTGCCTTTGAAAGGAAAAGAAGTGGATTTAAACATGGACGCCATGGTATTTTTTTTTAATTCCACTCCTGAGGTGAGAGATGAAAAAGGTAAAATTTTGGTGATCTAGGTTTCATTAAGTTTAAACATGTTTCCGAATTCTGTAATAATCAGATAAGAAAACTGATACCAAATTACTACATTTAAAATAAGATTGAAAGTACTATACAAAGCATAAAGAGGTTCAACATGGTGTTTAAAAAGAGACAGTGTTGTTTTATTAATTTTATGTATTCTGAAAAATCAAGTAAAATAGTAGGCTATACATAAAATACTTACAGGTACGTTTTTTGCCGTACAGATTTAAGTATTGTCGCGATATGACATTCTGTGATACAGTTTAAGTCACTTTTTATCTCACCATCGTCATATAGCTAACACCAAGCCTGATCAAATTTATTTAGATTGGATAACACTTTCCATAGTTAAAAAAAAAGTCACACAAAAGCCGTTTGAAACTGTTTCTAGAATGCAAACACTACACCTCACTTGATGTTTTGGGTGACTGGCGAACATTTTGCAGATCCTCAGATGGACAAATAAAAACAGATTTGCCAGTATCAACGTAATAATGTTTGCCTGGCTACAACCTGTTTTACCTTTTTTTTCCCTTCTAAATATGGTCAATGTTCACACTTAAAAGATTTTTTTTTTTTTCAATAAAATTAAACTTCAACTTTTTGTAACTACGTAAAACTCACCACGTGTCCTTACATTGGCTGATCCCATCGTTTGCGACACGATTTCAGCTGGCTATGTAAACTTGCTTGATTCCGAATTATAGGTTTTCTGGTTTAAAATTTCTCTGTTTTATCATGCTGATTGGTATTTTTTTTAGTTTCAGAGGGTGTATTTTTTTTTTTTTGTTTTCAATTTTGTGACCCGCGTTTAATCCCCGGAAGTCCTTAGCGAATCTCGACCCCTGTCTTAGCCAGCAGCCTGGGAAACGTGAGGTTCGCAATCTAGCAGATCTTTGGGGGAAGACGTGCATTAAGGGAGTGTTCCACGGTGAGAGAAAGAACAGGAGGGGGGGGGGGTTAAGGAGGTGTGAAAGCGGGACCGGGGAGGGAGGAAGAAGCTCTTTTAAGGAGCTCCCGCGTCCCAGCAGAAGGAGTATTGAAAAGTCGGGGAGAAGGATGTTCCGGCAGGATCCGATGGTAAGGGGGTTAGCTGTGGCCCCCGTGAAGGGGGAAGGGGGAGGGGAAGGGAGGGGTAGGAGGGGAAACGAGCAGTATTAACACGGGAGTCTTCGGGTCCCGCCGGCCGACAGTTCTTTACGGCTTCCGCTCGCAAGACACGGCAATCTCCCCTCTCGACCGGAGCGCAGGCCAGGAAGTAGGGATTCATGGATGCCCTCGCTAACGATCGCACAATACGACAAGGGTGCTGTTAACTATTAAATATATAACCTACAAACCTACAAAAATTGATTCGTCTAACTTATGCATGTTATTATTATTCATGTTATTCTTACGTGCAATAATTTTAAATCTTGTATTTATACACCTTCTGATAGTTTAAGGTTGTGTATTATTGCGCTAAGGATATACTACCGAACACAATATAATTTACTGTAAAATGCTTAATTTTTATATAAAACCTTTGGCTGAAAATATTTTTTGATGAGATGAAATATTACTTAAAAACAGGGTTTAAAATTAAAGAAATACTCTAAACTTTTTTAGTATCAAGTATGTCAAAATTTATTAATAAGCATCATAATGTGACCTTAAAAATTTGTACATTTTAGACGATTGCGTTGTAAATATTTTTTCTGTTCTTCTCAGATTTTTCACTTCATTTTACTTACAGATAATTAATTCTACATGTTTATTTGAGTTCGTCGTACTTAACCTCGATTTCGTCATGAATATTTCGCTTGAAAGTTTTATTTGTGATTAATTTTTTTCTCATTGGATTAAAATGTTAATTCATTTTTTTTAAATAATTTATTAATTATAATAAATTTTTAAAATTCATACAAATTTTCACAAATTTTTATTACATTTTAAAATATATTTATTAGTAAAATATTGTTGTTTACCATTTTTAATGTTTTTTTTTAACTTCAATAAATATTGCAAATTTATTTTCTAATTTTTATTTTTCAATTTGATACTTTTTTTTTTTGTAAGCAAAGAAAATATTCCTTGTCTGTGCGACTGTCGCAAATGTTCCCTGGGGTAAAGGATGTCTCCGAGGGAAGGAGTGTAGTTCCAGAAGGACTTGTCTCGCTCGAAACGAACCACGTGGCGCGAAAGGAGATGTTCCGGGCCTGGAGATCGTCGCTTCGAGCTCGGGGCTCATCGGGGTTGGTCGAACCCCCTCACCCCCCCTCTCCCCCACCCAGGAGAGCTCAATACCGACCCCCCCCCCCCCCCCTTCAAACAGCTCAGGGCGCCCGCCCGGTTCGCAAATTGTGTTTGCGCTTTGCTGCCTTGTTTCGGCACGCGAAATTGGATGTAGCGGCGAGGGCAGGCGGGCCTTCGGAACGCTCCTTACCGCCCCCCCCCCCCCCAACCCCTTTTACGACCCACTCTCGCCCTCGCACGACCCCGCTCCAAATCTCTTCCTCCCTCCTCGGGAACAACACTCTTATCCGGCTAGAACTCTCGCTATGACGCGGCGTCTCTGCTGTCGCCCGAATGGTCCTCGGGGGAGGAAGAAGAAACACAATACGTCAGATTTACTTCTTCTTTTTTTTATTATTCCGAGTCTTTTTCCGACGTCGATGTTCGAAACTAAACAGCAACGGCCTTTTTTTTTTACCTCGGGGGCAGGTGAGGGGAGGAAATTCACGTGCATGCGACTTCCAGCAAAGCCGGGTGGATGTTGTCCGACAGTTCCCGAAGTCCTTCGCCGCGTACGAGACGTCGCGTGACGGGGAAAAGGAAGACTCCCGATCTCGTACACGCCAGCTTTATCGGTGCCACGGGTTCGAGTCCCGAGTGTTAGTCCGTGCCTTCTGGGGTTTGGTCGTAGAAATGTCGAAAGTTCTTAGAATTAATGGTTGGGGGGAAAGGCGACTGAATAGCAATTGGCTGGTTGGTAATAAAAAAAAACTCCCAAAGAAAATAGCATTCGAGTCATGGCCCAGTTGTCGTTCTACGAACCCCTCCAGAATAATGCTAGGATGTCCCATGCATTATCGTGTTGAAATACTAAAAGAGTATAAATGTATAATGTATTGGAAATGTTTTCGGTAGCTGTTTATAAAACGTACACAGTTTTTGATGCGGATTTACAAAATAAAATTTTTGCCAAAATTATATAAATAACTTATTTGCAGAATGACAGATTTCGTTTTAGTCACTAATGCCTTCGCGATTGCAAAGAAACATAAAGTATTTTTTTTTATAAAAGCTTTATTCACATCCGTTAAAAATGGTTGACTCTTAAGTAAGCAGAGACATATGTGTTGGTCTAAAGAAAAAATAACTAGTTGTAAATAAACAGTAAGACTTAGTGGTGATTCTTTGTCTGCGGTGTAAATATCGTTTAAGTCTTCTCTGTTATATAAATGCTAAATCACAATCAAAAGATAAAAATATCTGATTTTTACTAAAAAAGATAACTTACTTATGCTTGATAAATATATTTATATAATATAAGTGTGTATCTAGAATTTGCAAGTTTTATTCTTTGTTTAATGATATGTTTTGTACTGAATATGGTGAAAATTGTACTATATTTTGCTCTTTTTTTACACAATGATTACAATTCACTAAATTAAACAGGAAAATGTAGCATTCACAAACACAAGTTTGTGTGTGAGTGCAACTAGGAACTTTGAAAAAGTAGCGGTATTTTAAAGAATGTAAACATTTTAAAAATTGTAACAAGTGACACATAAATAAATATAAATAAATTTAGAAATCTCGCATAAGTTTTCATAAAGTTTAAAGGTAAATATAGCAACAAAATAAAAGAAAGTATGAATTAGTTTAAAAAAATTATATATAAAATGTATATATTTAAAAAAGGAAAACAGAAGTACACAAATTATTAACGTATATAAATTCTTACTCAAATATTACTAAAATCTCTTAATCAGTTAAATTATTTTGCCAAAGATTGACATATTTATTAATATAAACATAATTTATGTTTTCAATTTTTCAGTAAGATTAACTACAATTTTCGGAAGAAAAATTTCTAAAGATCTCTGTGAAATTGTTTTATGATGTAGAGGAATTGGTAAATTTATATTCTGTGTATGCCATGTAGGATTATTATTATTTACATAATTTAACTTATTTTTATTTCGATACACACTCGTTATTGCAGCTCTAACATAAAATAGTTTAATACCAAATACTCTTAAAGGTTTAAAAAGTTTCTTGGATATGTTTTATGTTTTCTCTTAAAATGACTCGACTACATTTTTTAATTGTAAAAAGAGTTTTAATTGACATTTTGTTCATTCCTCCCAGGCAAGAATGCCATACAACAGAACAGACTAAAAAATAGCAAAATAAACCATTCTAATTACTTCAAGATATAATATAGTTATAAGATCAAAAAATATATATACACTATTTTTTTTAATTTTGTTGGGTAGATGTGAAAGATATTTTTTCCCATTACAGATTATAGTCGAGCATTATACCTAAGTATTTTATATGCATACTTTTTCTATGAGACTACGTTTTTCGCAGTTAACGCTTATTTCATTACATATATGACATTTCAGTTCATATTTGGTAGGCTGACCAGAAAGTAATATATTTGGCAGAGAAAAAAAAATGTATTATTTATATTTAGAGAAAGAAAATTAACCTAGTATTTATTTAATTTTTTAGTTCATTATTATTCGTTTCGAACACAGAAAGCCAATTTTCAGATTAATATAAAATTGCAGTATGACCTGCAGAATAAACTATATACCCCTGTATGTTGATTTTACATAAATCATTTATACTTATCAGAAACAAAATTGGCTTAAGAATACTGCCCTGTGGGACCCATATATTTGTATTTAGAGTTTCCTTAATTGTTATTTACTTTTACTTTCTGAGAAATACCCTCGAAATAACTTTTAAACGAAGTGTATGCCAAACCTCGTATTCCTTCTTTATATTATTTATCTAGAAGTATTTTATGTGATACTGTATCAAAAGCTTAGCAAGTTCGAACATTATACAAAAACACTTTTTATCTTGTTCTATGACTTTGTGAAAAAAGTTTATTTTGATTAAAGTATCATTAGAAATTAAACCTTTTCTAAACTCATGTTGATTTACAGACAGTATTATTTTACTATATAAAAATTAGATTAATTTTTTTAACACATTTTTCCAAAAAATCTTTAGATATTACTTAATATCGAGAATGGTCTAAATTTAGACGATGCAGAGCTACCAACCTTATTTAAGGGTATAAAAATCACTGACTTTATAAGTTCAGGAATTTTAACTAAACTAAAGCTTAAATTTGCTATATGTGCTATAGGTTTGGAAAATTATATCTATGTTTACTCTTATCTTATCAGGACCCAACTCAATGGAATTTTTCATTCCAGAAATGATAGATTGTATTTCCGTTTCTAATACAGAAGCTAAAATTGAAGATATTTGACAATTTTTATTAGCTGAATAATCTAAGGACTTATTACTAGACATATGTTTTAATATTTCTGAAGCCATAACATTTACAATATTTGTAAAATATTTATTTAATATATTTTAAGCTTCTTCGGGATTTGACATAGGATGTAATATGATGGTATCGGTTGATACAATTTTAAAATTAACTTTTTTTTAACTAGTAATCTCTTTAATAATATTACATTTTTTAGAATTTATTTTGGTTCAATTATTTTGGTTTTATAATAATTGTCTTTAGTTATTCGTATAAGAGATGTAATCATGTTTCTGTATTTACAATATGTATACCTTATCTGCGTATTCAATTGTTATTTATTTAATGTTCTCTTGTACTAGTAGATATCACCAACCCGATTGTAAACAATGGTTTAAAAATTTTTGTCTTACCTGTACTAACTCTAAGTTAACTGGCTTTATATACATAATTTTCTAGCAAACTGACGAAATTATCTGTTGCACTGTCAACATTTTGTTCATTTAATACATAATTCCAAGATTATTATTCAAGAAAATCGGATAAAACTTACCTATCAAAATTTGTACATCGTGTTTTTAGTGAAGGACCTTTCACACATAATATTAAATCTAATAACAGTAGCAAAATAATCCGTAATATTATTATGTAATACTGCACCATACACATCATTTGTATTTTTTTTTATTTTTGCAAAAGCGTGGTTTATACAGGTTTGTGAAAAAGTTGTTTTACGTATATTTTTGTTTATACAAGGTGTCAAGGTATATTTGGCAGGAATATTGAAATATATTTCTGTATTTTTATCGTAAACGGTCGTACATATTTTCATATTAAGGTCTTCGACTAGCATTAACTGTGTGGTGTTATTAACTGTGACGCCTTTATCTAACGAATTTAGGAAGTCGTCAAGGCACTCAGAAGGAGATCTGTGGACAGCTAAAAGCGAGGCATGGTTTGAAACAGCGGTGTCGCTGGGACAGAGCGCAACAGTGACACGCAAGCAGACTGCTCCCGCGAGGACAGTGACACGCAAGCAGACTGCTCCCGCGAGGACAGTGACACGCAAGCAGACTGCTCCCACGAGGACAGTGACACGCAAGCAGACTGCTCCCGCGAGGACAGTGAAATACAAGCAGACTGCTCCCGCGAGGACAGTGACACGCAAGCAGACTGCTCCCGCGAGTACAGTGACACGCAAGGAGACTGCTCCCACGAGGACAGTGACACGCAAGCAGACTGCTCCCGCGAGGACAGTGACACGCAAGCAGACTGCTCCCACGAGGACAGTGACACGCAAGCAGACTGCTCCCGCGAGGACAGTGACACGCAAGCAGACTGCTCCCGCGAGGACAGTGACACGCAAGCAGACTGCTCCCACGAGGACAGTGACACGCAAGCAGACTGCTCCCGCGAGGACAGTGAAATACAAGCAGACTGCTCCCGCGAGGACAGTGACACGCAAGCAGACTGCTCCCGCGAGTACAGTGACACGCAAGGAGACTGCTCCCACGAGGACAGTGACACGCAAGCAGACTGCTCCCGCGAGGACAGTGACACGCAAGCAGACTGCTCCCGCGAGGACAGTGACACCCAAGCAGACTGCTCCCGCGAGGACAGTGACACGCAAGCAGACTGCTCCCACGAGGACAGTGACACGCAAGCAGACTGCTCCCGCGAGGACAGTGACACCCAAGCAGACTGCTCCCGCGAGGACAGTGACACGCAAGCAGACTGCTCCCACGAGGACAGTGACACGCAAGCAGACTGCTCCCGCGAGGACAGTGAAATACAAGCAGACTGCTCCCGCGAGGACAGTGACACGCAAGCAGACTGCTCCCGCGAGTACAGTGACACGCAAGGAGACTGCTCCCACGAGGACAGTGACACGCAAGCAGACTGCTCCCGCGAGGACAGTCTCCTCTACGTCAGCAGCCAGCTCGCTTCTGACGAACACCGCTGCTCCGTCACTTATGTAAACCGCTGTTTTGCTAAAGTAAGCGCCGTAGTCCGCAATGGAGTACAGGGAACTCTGCCCGCTTAACTAGGTTCCAGTTGGAACTATAGTACAATTTTGGCTTTAATGTATGACAATAAGACCAAGAACTGTTTGAAATGTTTGCTCAAGCTTGTCTTATTTAAATTCAGGGCACTGAAACCATTATCAGTAAATGTTCTATATAATTCAGAACAGTAAAAACAGTCCCGTGTAAAAATGTCTGCATCTAATTATTGTAAAATTGCATTAATTAGAAAAATGGGGAAACTTCCACATTTAACTAGCAACTGCAGCACTAACTTAGTTCGAAACAATTTTCCAAACGTACTTTTAATGGTATGGTATCATAACATGCTTGATATAAATTATATAAATATATTAGTTAGCAATTACATGATCACTAATTTCTTTCCACTTTAAATTTTCAAGTTTTATTAATTTGATTTTAGGAGTCCATTACATTAGCAAGCTTTGATTTGTCATCTTATATTGTATTATCTATAGATATTTAAGTCTGTCTTTTGGAAAATACTTTTCTTATAGCACTCATGTGTATAAACCAGTACCACCACTTTAATTCGATGAAATCAACAATCTCAGAACACGCATATAAGACGGCTACCCGGGTAAACCTCAGTATTCGAGTATTTCGCTTGCTCGCAGGGTTTTGTCCTTTTAATTAATTGGAAACAATCAGTAGGTGACATTTTTTAACGATCCAACACCTGAATGATAGTCAATTTTGAAACTTTCTTTCGGAAAGTGGACTGAGAACGGACGAGAAACTGGAGACAGAAGCAGTAATCCAGCAGGGCTATAACCGTAGCGATGTAAAGCAGCCCAGTTCTGTCGCCTTAAAACCTGAAGGTAAGAGTCAGGTGGTTGGGTGAGGGGGAGAGGGGGGAAGACCCTGAGCCAGACGTTCTACGAGACACGGAATGTTCCTCGTAAAAGGTTCCCGCGGAAGCCGTCAGAGAACGTTAATGGCCGCGTGCCCCCCCCCTCTTTCCCCTTCTCCTTTCAACCAAGCCTCTACCCCGCGCGGGCATATGGGCGTTCCGAATACCCCCTTCAGTAGCCACCAAATCGATGACGGCGTGGATGGAGAAAGGTCCCCTCCTCCTACCCCTTCCACCTAACTCCTTACAAGACCGTGATTGCCTGTCGGTAACGGTTATGTCTCGCCTCCGGGTCTGGCAGGTCGCCAGTCCTCTCTCTCTCTCTCTCTCTCTCTCTCTCTCTCTCTCTCTCTGTCTCTCTGTCTCTCTGTCTCTCTGTCGAAGTAGGGGAGAAACCTGGACTCTGTCCTCCTGGTGGACCGCCGCCTGCTATATCTCCTTCCCCGCGCGGCGGGCAAGTGCGGCGGGTTGCCGCCCTCGCTCTCCCCGCAGGGGCGCGGAAACACACACCCCCCCCCCCCCCCCATCATAAAACTCCACTACCTCGAGCGGACGGACCGTCGCCGATATCTCGGCTTTTGTTCCCGCCAGGATTTATCGCCCTCAGCCTCGCGGCGACGCTCCCCTGGTTATCTGAGCGGCGCCGTCCGCGGGGGTGTTGCCGGCGGTTTATCGCGCGCATCGCCTGCGGAGCGACCCTTAATGGGGCTCGGAGCCTCCGAAACAATCGCCTGCAAAAACCACTTAAACGAAATTTTTAAATTAAATCTCAGTTTACTATTTAACTAACCGTATGCCCGAAGGAATGGCAAAATTTATTTTCACAAATATATTTTCTTAAATTAGAACAGAAAACATGAAATGTGAATAATATTCAAAATTATTTAATAACCATTTTTTATGAAACACACAAAAAAAACTTTTATTACTAACTTCTGTTTATAATTAGAAGCCTAAAAACCAATTTCCATACTTATAACCTCAAACATGACAATATAAATTACTAATTTCATCCCTATTTAACCCCCTTTAGATGATGAATTTTCTCAATTCCTTTCCTCAGTGCGCACCTACGTTACATAAGGAACTCCTATGGAAAATTTCATGCGTCTAGATACACTTGTTTAAAATTTTGGTTGTTTGTCAGTTAGTGGCAGAGTTTTATTAAGTAGATATATGTTGTTTTTAATATTAATCATCGCACAAAAGTTACAACACTATTTACAACATAAAATTAATGGTACAGAAAATCCTTACACTATTTTCGAAATTGATATCGTGGTGCAAATTGCATAAATAAATTTATTACTTGGGGAAAAACAAAATTATAGTTTTAAAAAGGTGCTGTATAGTGACAGACACATTATAAATATTTTCCACAGTCTTTGTTTAAGTATTGAGATTTTAAAACATTATTTCTGTTTCAGTCAGCTTGGCGGAAAGTTTTTGCAATTGTACACGGTACACAATGATCGGAAATTTAAAAAAAAAATGTTGTAAATACCATGACGAATATACATTCCTCATGTTGACAAAGTATGGTTCTGACTATGGCAACTGTTATTGAGTTATCAACGTGATTAAACTTGATACAATCGCGGTATACTTTGTACGAGTTTTTTCCAATCTCAATTCCTGGTTTTTAGCATATCCATTGCTGTGTGAAAGTTTCTGCAGTAAAAGTATATTTAATTTTTTTTTATCTCAATTCCTTAAGTAGTAGAGAGAAACTAAAAGATGAACTATCATGAATTTAATCTTTTTAGGCCAATCTGATTTCTAACTCTTAGTATTAAAAATTTTGGCTTTGAATTGAATGTCTGAACTTAATAGTATCTTGCTGCTACAAATATTTTCCCATATGAAGTAATTGATTTAGTTAATAATTTTTGGGCATGACTACAATTGTTATAGTACTGTCGATATAGACTATGTAATTTTTTAAAATATCTTAATAATGTTGGTTATCTCTACCTTAGTGAAGGAACACGATAGTAGCGCCCTCTAGCAGAAGAAAACAATATGTTGGATCCAAGATGGCGGCTTCAAACAGACGAAAACAAGATGGCGGACGTGATGTCATACTAACTAGCGATATATATACATCTTGGCATTAGTGGTGGGAGGTCAGTCTTCAGGTGGCTTCCATGGAGGAAGAATCCTTCGCCATTTTTATTTTTCCCTCACCGGGTTTGAACCGATGACTCCAAGCGCCATGACTGAAGTGCGTTTTAAAATTTTTTTTATATTTTTTTCATTAATTTTAAAATCTTTCCCAATATTTTTGGATGAAAATTACGGATTTTCAATATGGCGAACGGTTTTAAAAAAAACTTAAAAATGTTTAGTTAATTATTCATAAAATTTTAATTTTTTTCATTTTTATATCATTATAATTACGGATACTCAATATGGCGTCAGTAACGAAATTTGCAAGATTTTTATAATCCAACATGGCGGCCATGACATCCTCATGGTCATGGTGATGACCTTGGCGTCTTAGGGCAGCTTTCTTTCAGGAGTCTTAAACTACTTTTAGGAATTTTCGTTTTTCTAAGACAAACGCTTTTTGAGTTTTTTCGAATTCCCTATTTTTAATTTTTTTTTTTTTGTTTTTCCAAGAAAGTTAAATTTTTAATTTTTAAGTTTTTTATGTTTTTTGGCGGAATTTTTAAAATAAAAACGAAAAATGTTGATTTTTGGAAAAGTTTGGCAAATTTTGGCAAATTTTATAGGTCAAGGTCCAGGTCAAAGGTAAAAGTCATGCAAGATGGTTTCCGGGTCGCCGGGACGTCAGAATCCAATATGGTGGATCGTCTCTTCGCTCCGCACCCAGAACCCAGTTTCCGGTCCGACTGTTGGCTTGAAAGTGTGCCATTGTACTTACTCTCGGAAAAACCAGGGTTCGAATCGTAGGCCACTCATCCTTATTTTGGTTTTTCGGAGACCATGGCCAAATCCTTTATCAACTTCTCTGAACAGTGCTTCTTATACGCGTCCGTCTCAAATGATCTTGCGACAAAAGTCAAAGAAAGGAAATGTGTAACAAACACGTGCTGCTATTGTGGTGGATGGTGTGAAAAAAAGGTCACAAACCCAAATGGAAAACTTTATAGCATCAATTCTTAATGAATTTTAACAAGATGGGCAGTTTTATAATAAAACTGCTTGTCGAAAATTCTGTCCAAAGCTGTGGTTTCGTATTATCTCCAAGTATATATATTTTTTTTCAATTTTATTGGAGCCGTTGCAATGTGTTTTTTTAAATTTAGGTCTAAAAAAATTGAAATTCTTAATAGTTGTATCTGCTCCGACAGCGAATTCTAGTAGCAGGTGTGCAAACTACGTGTGATTCGCGTCCAGAAATGTATTTGAAAACAAAACTTTTTGACGTGACAACGTCTAATAAATCGATGAACGCCGGATGCACGCACGAAAAAGGATGAATCATTGTCCCGTTACGCGCATTATCCCGTTACGCGTTGTCCCGTTACGCTCATTGTACGCTTGCGCCGCATCTATCTCTCTTCCACTCGATTGGAACAACCATCGATTTGACTTTTTCGAGGCACATTAAACTTGAAACACTCCCATTCGTTTCCTACTTTTCCTATCATCGTCCTATCCTTAACAGAATAACGCAAATTGTAACAATTTAAATAGCAAACATGTATAAAAGTTATAGTTAAAATAATCTGTTCGTTAAAGTAATAAACATATTTGAATTAATGAGTGCAAATAAAAGTAAATTTATCAATTAAATTGTAGATTTCATTTCACTCCTTCTTTTTATCCATACAAAATAGTGATAATTCAATAAAAATGAATCAATTTTATTCATAAAAGTATGCAATCATTTCATCAATGTTTTTTATGACGTTGTCACGTTAAACTATCGTCCGTAAACCGACTTTACAGACAACCAATTATTTTATGTGTACGCTCGTATCACGCTCAGCATTAAAAAGTCTTCTACGTTAGATTTCGTGTCGGAGTTTCTTTATAAGTGTATATGTAGCACGAGAACACGTGAATTCGCTCGTTACCGAGACTAGATGTCACACGTCACTGGCGAGAACTGAAATATTCGCTCACATATTTTTTTTTCCCCGCTGCTGCTCTACGAACTCACCCACAAGAGGAATGACAGCGGAGTAGACGCATAGAGCTTATTTCCCCTGTATCCACGCAGGATGCACACGATAACGAGATCGGGTCGAGAACTGGGCGGAAGAGGACACTCTGACCTCCTCCCTGCCATCAGCCAATAGAATGCCATCTTCCCTAGAGGTCTCGACGGTGCTCGAACAGAGGCAGCGCGAAGCATCGTTTTCCAAGAACTTTATTGACTCCGCGTTGTTTTTTCTTTCTAGCTGCAGGTGTCAGCAAGACAAAACGCAAGTTGGTACCGTTGTAAAGCAAAGCTTTACTCGATTTTAAATTTCACACCAATAACTTCGTGGCTGCTCAGTTGTTATAATCTAGTGTTTAGGTTATCGAAAGACGTCAATAACAAAAGAAGTTCAATATATTTAAAGTAATACTAAAACAAAACCAAAAAGATAACAAAAATAAAACTGAAAATATTTTTGAAATAAATACCTTTATTCAAAAAGATTTAAATAGCCGTTTACAGTATGCAATGTACAAACATTAAACCCTGCACAGTTTTAATATTTAATTAGATACGAGGCTATTTTGTCTTTCAAGACATTCACATCTTATCCAAATGAGAACATAAAAAATACATTTTTTCGTATCGTCCTGGAAGAAAAAAATAAGTTAAGCAAGAGTGTATAAGTGTTAAAATTACCTGAAATGGACAGTAGCTTCCACGTGATCATCTGACTAAAAGAAGACGGTATGAAACAGATGATAGGCTTTTGACACACACATAAGCATTTATTAATATTTACCAATATAAACTGCTTTAAAACTCAAACAGGAACTAATATGTTCATATTTCAGTACTGAAATGCATATTATTTTAAAGAAAAAATGTTAACATATTTATCGTCGTACTGATATTCGATAACCTTCAGAAAAATTTTCGGGATAGAAATTTTCGTAGTGCTCGTTTATCTGTTTTTGTGTTTGTTTTTTGTTACAGTATTACTTGAAAAATAGATAGTTACGACGTAAGGTCTTTCGATAAAAACACTAGGCTTGTGTCGCAGATTGTATACCATAAACTAAAATTTTCCTGTAAAAATCCCGATTTTAAATTGTTTGAAAAGTAACCACAAAGTTATTTTTCAAAGTGTTTTATTATTATTTGATTGTGTTGACGCATGTACATGAAACTAAACCTAAGACTGCGCTAGGTGCATTACAGGTAAATGATAATGGATTCTATCTAGCTAAATCTGCATTTAATGGAATGTTAAAAGACTACTATTATGTAAATAATTTTTATTGAATAAAAATAAATATTTACTTTTCTTGACGATATCAAGCAGAAAATAATCAATCAGCTTACTGAAAAAGTAGCAACACACGGATCTTTAATTTATAACCTGTGTTCGGATTGTGTGTAAGGTAAAAGAGAAGAAAAGCGCTTTCAAAACTATAAGTACTGCTTTTTACCTATCGCTAAACGTAGATGTATGTTGACAACAGCATCAAGAAACTCTGTCGGGAAAGGAAGACCGTCAGTAAGGGATCTGTTTGGACCTTATTTCAGTCAACTGATTTGAACTGAAAATTAGTCAGTTCAAGCCAATGTAGAAATTAAATGTGTATTTGATTGCTAACTTGTGTATGCATTCCTGTAGTAGAGTAGAATTTACGTAATAAAACTTTAATTGTAAAAATTTTGGGGAATTTTATTTCTTGTTGCTGTCATTTCATGTTAAATTGAGTTGATATTAAATCATATAAACATATTTAAACCTAAAATTATATTTTGTGCATCCATCAAGGATAGAATTATAGACAGTGTTCGATCGAGTCCGTCAGTGAATTAATGAATGATTTTTTTAAATGTTTTTGGGAAGTTTCCCGAATTTATAGCTTAATAATTACATATATTCAAGATGGTGGCCAAGATGGCCGACAAGATGGTGGATGCTATGGTAGCAAATACTACTGCAATTTACCGGATAAAAATAAACTAATATGAGAACAGCATTATTTAAGAGACGAAATCAATTTGGCACGTCCAATATGGCTGCCATTAAGCCATACTCGTTGGCGTAATATGTGCCTTGACGTAAGGGGGTGTCAGTAAGCTGATAAAATCTTTGGAAGAATTTTTTTTTTTTTGCACTTACTGGGTTTTAACAGAAGACTTCATGACGCAAGGGCGTTTTTTATTAATATGTTATTAAAATTGTATTAAAATAATTTTTACTGAATTTCTATGTTAATAAAAACTGATTTTAAATATGGTGGACGTGACGTCATCTTATATGGCCGTTGTGGTCAAGGTAAAGGTTAATAGTCCCCTCCAGATGCTTACTGGAGGTTTGTCGATGAAGGATTTAAGCCTCTTTGGGGAATTTTCGAGCCTCTGACATATTTTTGAAAACTAAAATGAACAATTTTCCAGTGAAAAGGAAATATTTTTCCACGAAATAAGACAATTTTTTTTCCCTTCAGACATTTCAAAGATTTTTTGGTGGAATTTTCCTTAAAAACTGGAAATTCAGATTAATTTTTTTCGCAAAATTTCGGGAAATTTTGGATAAATTTGGAATAATGTTTGGTTATTTTAAAATTAAATGTAAAGGGTCGAGGTCAAGGTAACACAATATTGCTACCATGACGTTAAAATTCAAGATGGCGGACATCGTACCCGCCACCACACCCTGAACCATGCCTCAGCAGGAACTATTATATACTACTGATGTTCGTTTTAATATTTATGTAGCTCCTTTTTCAGAGAATTGTTCTGAGGCTATTACTTGTGAGCCAGACTTGGTCTTAATATAAAGAGAATGTATTCTGATACGCCAATATCCATCACGTTAGTAAGTTATTTTTGCAAGGCTTAATAATAATTTAATTGGAATTGTTTCAAATCAGCAAACCCAGAATGAGATTATAAGTGTCTTTGAATTGTTAATCTGTTTGTGAAACTTAATATCTGTTTCCTCATATGTTCACAGCAGAAGTAAATTTCTGACTTCAGGTATCCAAACCAGAAATACTGTTCAAGTCTCTTGTTTCTATTGACTTTTATTATATTTCTGCCTTGTAAGTTATGTCAATAAATTTTACTGGTACCGAACGCCCACTTGCGTATTCTTATGACCTTTGCATCCTTTCCCAAAAATGTATAAAAATACTTCAATATAATATAATTGTAATATTAAAGTGTGCTTTAATAGTGTTTTCCTCTTAATAACAAAAGAAGTTACGTCGTACTCAATTCATTATTTTTCAAGTAATACATGAACAAAACAGGTAACAAAAAAATTAATATTTACTTTTTTTAAACTACAGTGTTAGAAAATGGTTATTTGTCATGAAGGTAGGGTTCTACAATGACATTGTAAAGGACTTAAGTGTTTCCGGATGAATGATAAATAAAATTCCGTATATTGGTTATTAACAAATATTTAAATCTAGCTAATGCCCGTCATGCGTTGCAATACCTCAATCAATATTTTTTGTAATTTTTTTGAAGTAGGTATACAAAATTTTACAAAGCATCTCTTTACTGCACTCTCTTATCCTCTATATAATTATGTAAATCACTATATCTTTCTATCTCTCTATTACTCTATCTACATATATTATATGTACCACTTTCTATCACTATTTCTTTCTCTATATATTTCTCTTTATCTTTAACTCCCTCTATATCTCTATATCTCTCTATCTTCTCGGGTGTATATTAAAAAATTCATGGTTTGACCTATCTATCATTTTACCTGATACAGGTGTGACACAGGTATACAAAACACGCGCGTTTTCGAATGCAACTTTATGTCAAAATTTCAAAGCAATCGGTGAAGAACATTCTGAGATTTTAAATTTTAAATGAACCAACACTTACATTTTGATTTATATACATACACGTATTTACATATGAACCGCAATATCAGAACTGTGTTTAGTTTTAGCAAAGAAAACATTTAATATCGTCATGTATTTTTACTGAAATAATTTAAGACGTCTGTATTATTCAAAAAACATTTTTGAAACCTGAGTGTGCGCGGGTTGAGTTTTTGAAGACAGGCGGAAATTTATTCAAAGAATGAAGGCGGGGAGCAAAGCGGCTGGAATGACAAGGGGGGGGGGGGGGGTTGGGGGGCGGCAAGGGACGGCTATATGAATTTATACAGAGTAAGATAGGAAGCTTAATATGGAACTGCGCTGGAGGATAATAGGCAGTAATGTTCATGAATACGTAATGTGCTGGAAACTTGTAGGAGGCAGAGATATGGCCGTGTAATAGTATTAGACTGTGCGCGCACGTAGCTAGGGGACTCGCTGCAACGGCGCTGCTCGTTTCTTCAGCGCCCCGGCAGCGAGTCAATTACGTGAGATCGCAGCGCGCTCTGCAGCTCACGAGTTGCACACGTCACTCCGCTCTCACTGAGCGAAGCAAGTGAAAGCGCGAACGAGGTTCGATCAAAAAAAAATTTTTATACATGTACAATGATTCCTTTCCCATGAAACTACATTTTTTTTACCAGAAAATTTAATAAGAAAAAATATCTACATATTTTTTTTTAATTATTTAGTAGTAACGCGTTATTCTTGAAAAAAAATTCAGTAATCTTAACAAATGTAGATATAAGTTGTCAGTATCTGTTTAAAACAAAGTCATTTACAAGAAAAGCAGAGCAATGGGGTTTTTTTAGTTGAAGCAAACCCAGCCCTTTTTTTCGTAATATAAGCTGGTATTTTTACATGTAAAAATAATATAAATTTGTACTGAAATATGATGGGACATTTAATTTTCTAAAAATTTGAATAAACATAGAAAATTATTAATTTTTTTCTAATTGATATTTTTAATACAGATTTATTTTTGGTTTCAAATATTTGCAAAATAAATTAAACAGATAATTTGGGTCGTGAGTTTAAGATTGTTTCATAGATCCGGCTGGTTGAGCGTAAACCAAAGAATGATTTTAAAACTATAAATTTGACCAAAATTGTTTCAAGGATTCTAATTTATTTCGTGAAATTTAAGTTACCTAATTAATTTTAGTCTTATATATTATTCTATTTATAGTATACTTATATTATATTTAAAACATATTGAAATAACACTGAAATTAATTTTCATTTGAATAGACTACATTAGTCGCAAACTTTTGAACGGTTGAGAATTGTAGTGGAGAAATATAAGAGTATTCAGTGAATGCTAAACCCAACAATTATTTTTGTTACGTAAGTTGGATTCGTTGTTTAGTCTTCAAACAAAAAAAAATACCCTAAATAAAATTTTCCGAAATTTTTAAGAAATAGTTTTCACTGAAAAGTGCCTTGACCCTCCCTATTTTTAGAACTTAAACGTAATAAACATTCTATTGTTTCGTTTGAAATACTTAGGGTAGTACTGTGTGAAAGTGCCTCACAGTCGCAACTGTCTTATGATACGTAGTATTGATTCGAGATAAGTTCTCATCTTAACATTGTGTTCGAGTGAAGCTCACGCATTAGCTTAGAGCGGTTAACTGTCTTGACAGTAAACAAGTTGGCTCGATAAAACGTTTCTGAGACTGTTCGGAAATGTTCAAATAATAACGCCGACATATTTGGATTCACTGCAGTACTTCTGTTAACAAACTGGTGGCTTTATCGACGTAACTGAGCGCTTACAGGCCGGAACATATGATTTTTGAAGAATATAGAGACTCTGAGCCTTATTAAGGATACTCGAAGCAGGGAGCTTAATATATAATACATTATGCTAACTTCCACAAAAATACAAGCTCTGTAATTCATTTGAAACATTATTAGGTCTTATTAAATGGTCTTGCTTGACAATGGTATCTTCGGATATTGAAAGGATAAGATTTATGTTTAAAAAAAAATTATTGTTCAAATTTATTTCGATATTCCTATTCGTGCGACAAAAATATGCATTCTACTTTTCATAACAAATTGCAAGTTCAGGATTTATTTAGGCTACAGGTGTGGAATTTAATTACTCCAGTAATTATACAAATCCATAAAAACTGTACTTTATTGACATCAGCACCGGCACAACATTATCAGAAACTTACTTAAAATATTAAAATGTTAATAAGGGTACCACTATGATAAATATTTTTTCATCATCCATTTATTAATATGTGTATACGTTATAACCTACAGAACGTTTTAAGCAAATTTCCATAGTAAAAAGTTTTACTTTAGTGAATATAATTTTTAAAAGTAATCAGTGAAATTCCATTGACTGTTTCGTAAAATCTGTTTTCAAAAAGAAGATACCTGTTGAAAATATCTCTTTGGTATACTTTCTCTGGAGCTTGGTGCAGTAAATGCCATAAAATATTCAATTCTATGAAAGAAAACAGCTACGATTAGGTTTAAGAACTCTTCCTCTCTGGATGACAAAATACATCAAAGTTCTCCAGCAGCATGTTGGAGAAATAAAAAACATCTCTCTACGCGCGATACGGAAACATACAGATTCAGCTCGTGAATCATGACGTCCTCTTTATCCGTGTGTGCATCGGTCTCTATTAATCAATCACTCCCTGATATGCTCTGATGTGAGACGCAAAACAAATATGCGATCCACAGAGAGAATTTTTTATATTTGACACGGCTTGTATGTCTCCATTTGCTTTAGGAAAAAATGTCACGCAAAATATGTACAATATAAAATATTCAAGTGAGTTTTACATTGTGCCCACAAACAAATTCCCGAACTGCTTTTATCAACAAATAATAATAACAATAATAATAATAACAAGCATAATTTATTTAATGACACACTTCGTTTGTTTAAAAGAATTTATTCGTCGGAAACAATTTTATTTTAACTTATAGCAATGTTTATTTTTAATTTCTCCTCAAAGGAAAAATATTTTCCTTTTTATTTTCAGGTTTTTTGTAACCGTTAGAAGAATTATTTTTGAGTTATATCAATAATATCAAGAAAATTTTAAATTTTGATAACTGGTAGATCATAAAACAAAGCAATACACATATATATGTGTGTGTTTTGATAGATTATATTTACGTTTCAAGGACACCTTTTGAAATCGGTAACTAAGGTGCCATGTGTCATCGAAGTAGGTTTTCAATATTTTGGCAAGTTAACACTTTCACTTATATATAAAACACTAATAGTATCAATAAATGGTTAAAATGTAACTTTAATATTCACTATTTCAAACATTTTATTTAAAAATACTTAAGGCAAAATACATTGGTTTACTTACCTCAAAACTTAACTCTGAAAAAATAAACTACTTTTTGTCGATAATAATCTCACCTACTTTAGGCCCAAAACATGTACTGAAATTATAAACCTTTACAAAAAAAGGTGTTAGGTCATAAGACGATAAACACTTAAAGGGGAGTTAAAGTAACTGAATTGGGTTCAACTAATTTTAGGCAAAAACTATTTTATATTATTTGATTTTCAGAACTTGACTTCGTTGTATCATTGTTTATAATTTAATGGAATGCCTGGCCTTAGATAAGACAGTTTTCTCTGTGAAGACTTTGGTATTTTAGTACTGAAATAATTTAGGGAGGAATCACCAAAACCGTTTTAATATTGGGTTTTCATATTATGTTATTGCCTTATAAATATATTAATGTGTGATCTGTAACTTAAGAATGACAAAATTTCCGAACATCTTTACTAATAATAAAACTGTTAGAGGCAAATATGTGTACAAGGGATAAAATGATGAAAATATTTTAAATTACTATTTACATTAATAATAAATATAAAAAATAGTTTTTTAAATGTTTGTCTGTTTGTCCCAGCATCATTAGGAAATTACCTTAAGAACTAAGTTATATATAATAACAGAATAATAAATACGGTTTTGAGATAATTAATTTTATGTCTAAAACTAATCAAGAGGCGTAAATTAAATAGTTAAAATAATAATCTAAGAAGTATTATTCTATTTATTTGCAAGATTGTGCCCTTAAGGGGTGTAAAGGGTGAGTTAGAAATTAAGAATGAAAAAAAAAAACATATAGAGTTAGGAATTTTTTTTCCATTTTTCCGGATTTCATCTTTTCAGGGTGTGAAAAAGGAGTAAGTTTGGTTTTATCATAAAAATTTCATATCTCCATAATCTATATTCGTCTCCAAAGGCAGTTAAACGGGGTTACGTTAAATTTTAAACTAATAATTCTTATATGCAAGAAAATTAAAATGAAGGTAATAAAGTGAGCAAGAACAAAGTACAGTATTATGGATTAATGTCTTGTTTTAAACTTTACTATTTATCTGTATTTGACCACAATAAAGATTAAAAGACAGTAATTTTTTTTATTATAAAAGTTGTATCTCTGAAGTATATAAAACTATGTACGTTATGTAGTATGATTCATAAACATGTACAATCTACCAACTATTTTTTTAAAACTTGCTGGAAGTTCTACTTTTTTAAAGGTGAAATATTGTAAATATAGATTTATACCTGCTGATAAAATTAATCTTAATTGAATATATTGGAAATAATAAATAAACATGCCTTAAGCTACCTTTTCTAACTCAACGTTCTCCGAAAGATCACATCTTAAATTGTAACATGTGTTTATATTAATAAAAAAATTAATTAATTAAATCAGTATTGGCAAAATAAATTTCAAATTAATATAAACAATAATTTATTATACTTAATTTGGTGTTCACATCTGGGGTAAAAATAAAAATAATAAAACCAGGTTCAGTTTGCATTTTGTTTGTTTATTGGATATTGCCATATTTACGAATTTTTACATTGGCATTCGTGTGTGAAAAGAGGAGAGGGATAAAAAATTTGGGGATTTTATTAAAGTTATACTAAGTAGACTAAGAATCAATAAATACGTTAGATAATAAATTTAATATCTGTAGGTACTCTACATTTCAAATAAGATGTGTTTGCATCAAATACCCTTAAATAATGGGAAGTAATTTAAATAAGGTAAAATTATTTCATTACTACAAGCATAGCTTTAACGCTATTAAATAAGTTTTAGTGTAAACGATGGGATAAAATCAATTAAAATGAATTAGAAGCGTGTTTAACAATTTTTAAAATTGTCTTCCTCAAGAAATTAAAAGTGATTTCATCAATATAAAATACATCCTCGTACACCCTAAAAGAGAAGTTTTAAAGTAAGATATTTAATCTACAATTTAAAAGGCCTATTCAAAATAAATTTAAAAAAATAATTTTTAAAAGTTCTGTTATGAAATAAATCATTAATCTACCTGAAAATTTATTGTGTTTCTTTATTTTCTACAAATGTTTGGAATAAATAACGTACAGTACTTTATTTAAATGGTAAGATTTTAGCAATACTCTGAAATAGCGCGAGCGAAGCCGCGATTTATTAGCCAGTAAACGATAAAAATTATTGCTTCATATAAACAGATCAAATTAATGTCGCGTATTTAAATTACTATTCCTCCTACTTACATTGTTTCTTGTGTTTCTAAAATATTGAGGTTATGCTGCAAAAATAAATAAAAATAATTTCATAAAGCATATCGCCGACCAAGCATCACAAAATTACTTAAATGGTGAATTTTACAATAGAAAAATTTACAAACAGCTTTTGGACCACAAAAAGACATAATGAAGAGGTAAACGAGATAATTATGTTGCTAGGAAAAGTCAAATAATTGTAAACGTCACACAGCTACTTACATAAAACATTTAGGTATTGTCATTCACGGTACATTATTGCGCGGTAGGATTTTATAAATACACGTCATTACAGTAAAATATTATAGGTATTCGGATAATGCTTTCACGCCTAAAGAAAATCTACTTCAATCTACAGCGGATGCTGAATTTTAGTCAAGAAACTTATTGATTACCGCTTATACCAAGCCATTTGCTTTTGACAATAGAATTGTTTATTAAATACTTTCTAATTGATATATCCGAAAACACCAACAGACAGTAAACGGACAGTGTCAGCAGACCTGTGTTTATCCTGCTTGATTTAATGCATGCATTACTGCACCTCGCATTCAACGCATATGGTTTCCACTATTTGTATTCCCAGTTTTGTTTATCAAACAATGTGCTGCAGCAAAGTGAATTAACTTAACTTTCGCACTTTCGCACACATTTAAGAGTGTTTTATCATATTTAAGTAGTTTGTGGAAGTATTCATAACTTTTGGTTTAGTTTCACAATATGAAGGTTGGATGAATACTTGTTCCACGAAATATTTTATACAAATGTAAGACGAAGTGTGGTTTCACGCATAACACTGAGGAATACAGGAATTGGCATATCTGTATTTTATTTATTATGGCGGAAGTAATAATTAAAATGGGCGAAGAGAAGCATTTTTTCATAAGGTTATAGGATAATATTTAAAAAGCGAGTTTGAATTTTTTTTCACTTAGGACCATTAAAATTGATATACTATTTGGAGGCTTTTAAAAACGAGGTGATCTTTTCTACCTAGTTTAGTCATACAATTTCGGTCCCCGTAACAAGATTGATCAAGTGCTAATCTTGATGCGTAAGGTCTGGTTTGTGTTCCCATGAATGTCGTGGATGGGTATGGAGCTTTGAATTGTATAATAAAGTTAAAATTTGTTTGTAAGCCCCAAAATATTGTATATACTATGTCATATTAAATATTTAATTAACTTAATGGAAGAATATGTATTTAAAATGAAGATAAAAAAGAAAAAAAATTAAATTAATTATTTCAATAAAATTAAACCACTTAAAAAATAAAAGGTTTCTCATTTGAATTATTTTTGTTTAATTTACAGTGTTCCGTTAGTAGTTTTTATAGTTAAAAGAAACAGTTTTACATCACACACCAAACATTTTTGTAAGATTGCTATTTACTAAAGAGACTTTTTGGAACTTTATTTAATGTACTGAACATTCAAAAATCCTTGAAAATATTTACGGTTAAAAAATTTCCATTTTGTTCCAGCGAAATAGATGGCAAAGCTTATTTCGTTCTCATATATTCAGCTCGAGTCGCAAGACATCGTGTGTCTGAGAGAACAAACATCTTCCTGGCAGTTTTTATTTCTCTTTCCCGGAACATATTTATGAAACTTCGTTTCACAGAGCACGCATAAAACGGGCCGAGCACATTAAGGTAAAAAAATATTTTCCAGGCTTATTGCGTTTTGTGTCTCTTCCGGGAAATTTTTTCCATTAAAAAGGAGGCATTCGTGTATTTGTATATATGTGTGTACATGTGTACATGTGCAAGAGTAAACGTTTTGTGAAATACTGTCTATAAACCTAAAAATTGTGAACTAAATTTAGAAACTAATTTTATAATATAATATTTTTAAGTTCAAATCGATAATGCCCAAACATATAATTTATTCTGTATTTAAAAGTTCTGCAAGTAATTGTTAAGTTTTTTTTACCAAACGTATGGATGGAGAAAAAAAGAATTCATATCATATATCTGATTCATCTTTGATTTTTAGAGTTTAGATAACGTTATCAAAATTAATTAACTTTTACCTGTTAAAAAGGAAATTTATGAAGCCTGTAGTATTTTGTAAATAAGGTATATTACAATTTTTTTAATCATACTGCAGAACATAAGTCTATGTATATATATACATATACATATATATATACATATTTACATATATATAAGAAAAATTATAATTGGTAGTTTCTGAGTAATTCTTTAATGTGTTAGTGACTAAATGAACAAAGTCTTCAACATAAGGAACTAGACAGTCGTAGGTTGATGGCATAAAGTGACACGGTAAGAGCTAAACTCAGAATTTTAAGTTCAAATCCAATCCACTTAAAACATTTCTATTAAATGTATTTTTAATTGTTTACTTGCCTTATCATAAGAATAATTTTTGTTAGTTGCGTTGACTAAAATACCATAAAAACTACAAATTAAAGGGTTTAAGGAAATTCAAGGAATCCCGGGAATTTTTTTTGTGAAAAGTTTTTAGTAGTAAGGGGATGACGTTATTAAATCATAATGAAAAGTTATAAAACGGTAAAATTTAATGCGTGACTTTCAGGCAGAGATTGGTTACATTTCTGTTTGGAACAATGTTGGTCCCAATTTCTAATTTATGATTCGGTAGTGACACCAATCAATTGATAAAAACTAGATCTTGTGACTGCAAAGGAATGGATTGCACATTTCTCACGTTAATCTGATGTCTCTTGTAAATACTAGAAACTGAATTGTCATCAGGTATATAAATTTAAGAAACTCATAATGTACGCATGGCCTGTAACTTTTCTGTACTAGCGCTTACTCTTAAAGAGCTGATGTGTGTGTGGCATAACTATCAGGTTACGTGAAGAAAACACAGATAGCAGCAGCGCCATTAGTGAGCTCACGTAGAACTTCAACCAGTCTGTGAAGTTCCACTTATAACTCCCTTTGACGTCACACACCCATGATTTATTGACGTGACAACGTCTAATAAAGCGATGAACGCCGGCTGCACGCACGAAAAAGTGTCCCGTTACGCACATTGTTCCGTTACGCTGTGTCCCGTTACGCTCATTGTACGCTGGCACCGCACCGACAGAAGTGAAAACTTAAAACTTTGTTTATAAATGTGTAATATGAAATAATTTCTAAGTCAAATGTACGGAAGAAAATGAATCTGATTACTAGTATAATTTCAAGTATTTATTCTTTTATTATTAAAAAAGAGTAGCATCTGTCGGCGAGTGCAGTAATAATACGTTATGTTAGATATTTTATTACGGTTTATTTATATGAAAACTTGTTCATAATTATATTTAAACTTTATAGCTAAACGCCAGTTTTTTAAAATTAATTACAAGTCATCTACACGTGAACTGTTTCGTCGACTGTTTATAAAGTGAAGTGAAAAGTTAATGTGGTTTTCATAGATTATTACAACAACAATTTCGGCAGTAAATGTTAATTATTTTTGCATTTTAAAAATCTAATTACTAGTATAATTTCAGGTATTTATTATTTTATTATTAAAATAAAAATTATTCAATTTTATTAATAAAAGTATGCAATCATTTCATCAATGTTTTGTTATGAAGTTGTCACGTTAAACTATCGTCCGTAAACCGATTTTACAGGCAACCAATTTTTTTTAAGTGAATACTTTTTACAGCCTGTATAGTGATGTTGGAATCACCAGGTAATGGAAGTAGGTAGGTAACGGAATTAACGTGTGTACCGTAGGTAACAATTATTGCTCAAAGTCATGGGGTTTGAAAAAAATATATGAGCGAGACTTTCAATACTCGCCAGTGATGTGTAGCATCTAACATCGGTAACTAGCAGACTCATGAGTTCTCATGTTGTAAATACACTTATAATATGAAACTCGGACGATAGATTTAACGTGGAATTTTTTAATAATGTCAAGTGTGATAAGTAGAGACCCAGAAAATTCGCGGGTTCAATGACCTCCAGGATAGACTCCAATATCCTCTACACACTCGGGCAAATTCCAACTGTTCATTGGTTGCTGACTTGTGAGTCGTCTCGACTGGGTGGCCTGTGATTCGAAACTTCAATGAGTGAGGGCCTCTAATTGGCCATCAGCCCTCCAGATTAACAGTGAACCAATGACAGAAGCAGCACTAAGGTATAATTATTTGAATTTTAGCATAACACGAAATGAACCCGCGAATTTTCCGGGTCTCTAGTGATAAGTATACGCTAATGGTGAGAGAAATTACATTTCTGGACGCGATTCACATGTAGTTTGCGCACCTTCCACTAGAATTCGCTGCCAGAGCAGCTACGTTGTCTCCTGAAACATTTTATTAGCAGATCAAAATAATAAAATATATAATAAAAATGCTCCCATAGAAGTGAAAAAAACTTTTAAAAAATTCGTAAAACCCTACTTTGGACCTGATTTTTGACAAAGAATTATATTAAAATACTGCCTATCTTGTTAAGATGCATTAAACAGTTAGTAGTATAAAGTTTCCCTTCGTCTTTGTGAACTTCGGTCCGCATCATCCTCCAGATATGGCAGGAATGTGATAATTTCTGTTTCTTGAATTCCGTCGCATCCACGAAATTAACTCATTTAAAATGCCGTATAACGAGAGCTAAGATCTCACACCTCATAAAAGTTTTTGGTTTGATACATCGTCACAGGGGTGTTAGAGATGGCACCAGCAGAGTTTACATACTTTTTTTTAATACTTTGGGTCCAGAGTCAGCTTTAGATTTGTGACAATTGGTACAGACATTTCCAAAAGGGTTATGTATAATATTTTAGTCATAATTAAACCATTTATTCATTCTTAAGCTACGACCACACAGAGCGGTATACTTGCTATGTTCGCTGCACGAGTGAAATATGGCCAGCTGCATCTCAGGTGTCACTGGACACACAAGCTGTGTTCGATGCCAAACGCATTTCCAACTGTGTGTCTTGCTGTCGAAAGTCTGTAGTTAAAAGATTTAGCAGCATCGCTGAGCCTTCAACCACTTCTGGGGAAAGGCTCATGAGATACCGTTTTAGGGGAAAAGCTTCGTCTCTATTACTTAAGGCAAAGGGTTTCCTTTAATATTTTTTTTCTGGAAACAGAACAAAAGTTTTTCTTAACAGAATAATTCCGATAGTAGTGTATGCAAACAAATTTCCATCACAGAACCTTACATATTTTCCTACGTATACATTAATAAATCAGTATTTTTTTATCTACTAGAGCCAAAAGAACGATGAAATAAAACTTTTTTGTAGTTGGAAAACTGTGAACCTGTCATTTCAGGGGCCTTAATTCAAACATGCCTTCCATCAATCGCCGCAACACAGTGGGGAAAATTCCACCTTTCTCTTAAAACTGCTTCAGAACCTTTCCAAATCACTTCATTTGGCGCGGGTATGTAAACATGTTGAAGGGTTTCCCACATGGCTGCACCAACCTCGCTAATAATATCGAAACTGTAGATCTGTCCGTGCAAAATGATCTAAATTAATTTACAGTAGCTGAGTATCTGAAAAAAATTAATTAAATTACTTTAATAGATATTTGTCATTTTTTATTTCAAACAAAATATAGTTTATTTTGTAATAAGTGATGACAAGCTATAGTAGATTATAAATTGTGTGTATCGTTGCAATGGCGGATATGAAACATAATGGAAGAGACTGCAAGACAGCTATCGACAAGCATTGCTAAGAAGGAAAAGTGAGAGTGGAGATGGGGCAAAAACCATTAAATTGTGGAACTTAGACCATGTAGTAGTCTTTCCTTCAACCAAACCTATTAGGAAGAGAAACATATTCCAATGTTGATTTGAAATGCAGTTCTCAAGAGGTTCAGGAAATACCAGCCAGCCCAGATGTGGATGAACACCTTGAATGCCAGGTTGAAGAAATCTCGAATGATACTAGACGTAAGAGGAAGAGAAACCAGATGTGGATAAGGCATTTTCCTACATGATAAAAAAATAGAATCCAAACGCATTCGGAAGATATAGATTACTTCTTTTCAAGTGTTTGTGAAAGTACCAAACCCTCTCTCGTCCTGTTAAACTCAAAATAAAAAAATCATTATTTTTGAATGTTGTCTAAAGTGACAAAATGGAACGTGCACTTCAAGTTTCCGATTCCTCTTTATTATTCAGTGTGGTTTCAACACTATCTCCTTTCTTGTTACTTCAACAGACATAAACACCTGCACTTGCTTTACATGTGGAAATATCACTACGACTTACAGTTAATTCATCTTTGTTATGTTGAAAATCTGTTATAAATATTAATAGTATTTTACATGTAAGTTCAGCCTTCAATGTATGAGTGTTTTTCAGTGTTTCCTCATCCTACGTACGTGTTTGGAAAATAATAAATATTGATTTAAATGTACTTTTTCCGTAATATTACTTTTATTTTGTTGGTGATTATATTTAAAGAATTATATCGTAATGAATTCAATGTTTATTTAGCGCAAACAAATTGCTGTAATCCTTCCTCTGCAATTTAGATTCTTCATCTTAATCTTATTCTTTATGAGAAATAAAATGCTATCAAAACTGAGTTGTATTAAATCTAAAACATTCAAAAAAATTTTGGCTTCGTCCTCGCAACTGCTTCACAAATGGAAAAATTCTATAAATTTATTTATTTTCGGATTAACTTCGTGAATCCATTTCTGTTTACGTTCACATCCAGCGAGAGCCAACGGAATATTATCGTCGTCTGGCGCAGCGAACAGAGTGAACTTGATGTAAGCTTTGGCGTATGTCCAAAAGCTGACATCAACTCATGCACTTCCATTGCACAAATTTTTCAAAGATAAGAACAGCTTTTTGTGTGGCCTGGGCTTTAGAGTTCCATTGAAGACATTTACCGACACTAGTAATTTTTTTTTTTAAATTTCAGTCGTTATCTACCCTAGAAATATTTATTATCCCTCTTAAGTGTGAAGTTTCACTTCCAACGCAACCATGTTTCTTCATGACTCTTCAGCGTGACTCCCGAGAAGGTTTTTTTTTTTGACGTGACAACGTGTAATAAATCGATGAACGCCGGCTGCACGCACGAAAAATTGTCCCGTTACGCACATTGTTCCGTTACGCTGTGTACCGTTACGCTCATTGTACGCTTGCGCCGCATCTATCTCTCTTCCACTCGTTTGTTTATAAAGTGAAGTGAAAAGTTAATGTGGTTTTCATTGCTTATTAAAAAAACAATTTCGGCAATAAAGGTTAATTATTCTTGCATTTTTAAAATCTGATTACTGGTATAATTTCAAGTATTTATTCTTTTATTATTAAAATAAAAATGATTCAATTTTATTCATAAAGTATGCAATCATTTCATCAACGTTTTGTTATGACGTTGTAACGTTAAACTATCGTCCGTAAACCGACTTTAAAGACAACCATTTTTTTTTTTTACCAGCACTTCACCGTGAATTTACGTAAAAACCTTTTTCTTTCCGCGAAAGCGTGGTGGCATCTGCCGCAAACGACGACATCCGAATGACTTCGGACGGGCCGATCGCTGAGACGGGACGGGAACACTGCAGTGGCTGGCGGGGTGTCGCGCCGTCGGCACACAGACTTGTTGCTCTGGCGGCGAAACCAGGCAACCGCCGCCGCGCGTAATACACTCCCCTGGGAAGCACCCGGCCCACCAGCCGCCGCCTCCATCCTCCAACGAGGGCCATTGTCTCATTGGGAGCGCCGGGACTGGCTCCCTCCCCGCGTTAACTGCTTTAACAGCTGCTCCCTGATTGGTCCCTCCCCGCGCAGCTCGCCGCGACGACAATCGACAATCGACGACGTGATGACTGGAGACGGGGAAAAATTCGCGGGTTCATTTCGCGATAGGCTAGAATCCAAGTTCGTGTAAACTTATTTTTCGCTTCAGTGATTGGAACACAAGTTTGCCTGAAGGACTGCGAGCCAATGAATGACCCTCAACGTAAGAAGTATCGAATCACAAGCATTCCAGTTAGCAGCAGGTGTCACGAGTCAGTAGCCAATGAGCTGGTGTAATATTCCCGCGTGCATAGAGGATCGTGGAGTCCATCCTAGAGGTCATTCAAACCGCGAATTTTTCCTAGTGATGACGAACGAGCCCGCGAAATTATGTTCCGTTGGTTTGTGAGCGCGGGGAAAAAAAAGAAAAACACTGAAACGAAATAAATATATATCCTCAGCGTCCTGCTGTTTTTGAAGTTATACTTCATTATGAGAGTTAACTTTTGCGATCTGAGCGCACCATGCAACGAAATTTTCACATGATAAAAAAAAGGCTACGTACAAATAATATATATATATATATGTGTGTGTGTGTGTGTGTGTTTTAATCTTATGCTTTACTGACTGATATTCAATACTGGTTCATAAAATTAAAAACATTACTTTATTGAGAAATTTTGTTTATAAATTTTTTTTTTAAGTGTGTTTATATAATTTAGATTGTGTTCGCGTATGTATAACGATGTCAAGTTGCATGCAAGCTTCCATTGTCGCTGGCAGGGAAGCTCTGTAGAAGGTTAAGTAGTCTCGTGGCCGTTTTCATGGAAGTATTTTTGAGGTTATGTTGACGTATGTATAATTTATGTGCATAATAATTGATTAAATATTACATTATTACTAATGAATAATAATTCAAATTAATAAATTAGGATGGAATTTTTCAGCATGTTTATTGATTTTCATTATTATTTAAAATTTATCTCTATTATTATACTAAAATAAATAAGTAATTTTATACACGTGTTTATAATAATATTGAATACTAAGTATTTATTTGATTTTTTTAATTTTATATTATTCATACTTTACCACATAACAGCAATATAGTCCTGTTATTTTTTATTAGTTAATTGCATGCAAAATTAAAGCAAGTATAACTCAGTAACATAAAGTAAGCATAACTTTCAACGCCCGTATATAAATTCACCCACCCATTTTTTTTTCAGTTTTAAGCATAAATGGCTATCCGCATACTGTATGTCTACTAATGACTCCCCAAATGAGCCCAAAGCCTGAAAGAACGTTGAAATGTGCATCATGATGGATTTGAAACCATTATTTTACTTGGAAATAGTTGCGAGAATCCTTGCAGAGTCGCCGATTCAATCTTCAGTGAAGGAACGATTATGTCGCGTCCAGGGGTATGTGGCACTCCCTTTAGCACAAGCATGTACCTATACAGTCGGTAGCAGAACGAGCCAAATGTCGGTAACATGTTTCTCTGTATTTATTATTGTGAAATTATCTGCTTAGTCACTTTTCACACATAAACTATATATATATATATGTGTGTGTGTGTGTGTGTGCGTGCGTGTATGTATATATATATGAACGAGTCTTTCATACTTGCCAGAGATGCGTAAAGTGTAACCACGGTAACGAGCAAATTCATGTGTTCTAGTGGTGCAAATACTCATACAAAACGGAGCTAGGACACGAAATTTAACGTTGATATCTTTACAATAATGCAGAGAGTGATACACATATACGCAATTTGCATTTTTTAACTCCAGTAGTTACCGCATCCACCGCTAGAATTCGTTGCCGGAGCAGCTACGTCGACTATTTAATCATTCGATTTTTTGTAGCTAGAAGTTTTATAATTTTTAAAGAAATTTCTCCGATGAAAGCCAAAAAATAAGACTTAAAAAAATACTAAACCCGGGTTAAGGCCTGATATTATTTTTAAATGATATTTTTTTCCCTGCCTATGTTGTTAAAATTCAATAATCAGTTAATACCATAAAGTTTCCCTTTGGCTTTGTGAACAATTTGCAGCACCGTGGTTACACATTCCCGTTCCAAACGACTTCCAATACAATTCGCGAAATTATTTCTATCAAACGCAGTGTACCGAGAGCTAAGACGTATAAAATGTATTTCCTTTTTTTTAATACATATCGTTGTATAAACTCAAAAAGGACGATTAGTTCCCCACTTCATGCAACGTTTCTATTAGAGGATCCCTCAGCTAAATCTGCATTAGTATTTTGTGAATTATTATTCCGACCGGATGCAAAACAAGACGTATGCGGCTTTCAACTGGATGTTTCTGTGGCTGCTCTCAGAATCCCCGGCTACCCGCAGGGGGAGCTGAATGGTTGCCCCTTGGAAGGGCAGCCCATCAGGATTTTTCTGACAGTGGTGTTTTTGAAAGGTTGTCTGAATTGTTGCCCCTTGGAAGGGCAGCCCATCAGGATTTTCCTGACAGTGGCGTTTTTGAAAGGTTGTCTGAATTGTTGCCCCTTGGAAGGGCAGCCCATCAGGATTTTTCTGACAATGTTGTTTTTGAAAGGTTGTCTGAATTGTTGCCCCTTGGAAGGGCAGCCCATCAGGATTTTTCTGACAGTGGTGTTTTTGAAAGGTTGTCTGAATTGTTGCCCCTTGGAAGGGCAGCCCATCAGGTTTTTTCTGACAGTGGTGTTTTTGAAAGTTTGTCTGAATTGTTGCCCCTTGGAAGGGCAGCCCATCAGGATTTTTCTGACAGTGGTGTTTTTGAAAGTTTGTCTGAATTGTTGCCCCTTGGAAGGGCAGCCCATCAGGATTTTTCTGACAGTGGTGTATTTGAAAGGTTGTGTGAATTGTTGCCCCTTGGAAGGGCATTCATCAGGATTTTTCAGTAGTGTTTTTGAAATGTTGTCTGAATTGTTTCCCCTTGGATGGGCAGCTCTTAAGGATTTTTCTGACAGTGGTTAGTTTAGGTTAGGTCAGGTTAGGTTAGGTTAGGTTAGGTTAGGTTAGGTCACTTTACAAACTAACCACTGTCAGAAAAATCCTGAAGGGCTGCCCTTCCAAGGGGCAGCATTTCAGTCGCCCCCGCCCGCATGCAATGAAACTCTTTGTTTGGTCTCGCGGTTCGCAGGAGCCCGGGTGTCCGCCACGGTGTTCTTATTCCCGGTCACGCGCGCAGACACCGGCGGGCCTCCTCACAGCCCATCAGGCTGCGGGATCGCTGCCGCCACCGCCTCGAATACTGATGCCTCGATCCCGCCGCGCCGGCCGAACAACACACACGCGCGAGCAACCGACAAGGAAATGGTTATTCTTCGGATTAGCACACAACAGTAGGTCTGATAGCAGGTGCCGTGGTGCCGGTGAAATAAAATGTTTTTTCACGGACACGAAATTTGCACTAATTTCCCTCGAAAAGACCCAAAAAATACCTCAAAATAACCAAACATTTTCCCTATTTCAAAGTCTGTGTGGGGGATAAAGACACTTAAGGGAAAATTTACCGCTTTTTACCTCAAAAGAATCCGGACGTGACGTTTCCCTCATAGTGGGAGAATTTTCACCAGGAAGATGGAAAATTTCCTCAGAGTGGGGCCGGACCACTTGCATCACAGGTCTCCATCTGGGGTCATGACTTTCAAACTGATCATCAAATTGAAGAACTTTATATCTGGAACGAGATTTCCGAAAAAAAATTAATAAAACATTTGTTTTCACAAGTATTTATTTACTTAATCGATTATAGCCCAAAGTTCAATTACCGGAGGATGCCTTATAAAAAAAACGTAAAACCCTTCCTCACTGACATTCTCAATCAGACTAGCCCCGCCCCTAATAACAAGGCATAATTATGCTCGTCAGTATGACTTCATGGCAGCCATTTTTAATCAGCCATCATGTATTCGTCAACTAGATTGCGCTGCTGCCATCTAGGTTTAATTAATAGCCGCTATAGTGCAGTATTTAAATGTACAGAACGTCAACTGTTCAACATCCACCACTTTGTCCGTCACTTTGGCCGCCATTTTGAAAATACATACTTTCCAATAAAGTTTTGGAATAAAATTACAAAAATCATTAAATAATTTTCCAATAACATATCTTAAGATTCAACCTTTTTCGGTATTTTTTCGTTTCCTGGTATGTGAAAATAAGGTAATTCAAGCTTTTTAATGCATATTTAATTAATTATCTCCTCAATTTCACAATGTACCAAAAAAGTCTAAATACAAGTTTTCAGAAATTAAAAAAAAAAAATATTTTAAAAATCTTTGAAAAATAATGTGTAATATTAGTTAAACTCAACTAAAAGTACACACATGAAAATTATTTAAGTCTTTAGAATATTTGGATTTATTCATGCTTTCTGGAGTGTGAAGCAAGTCCTTTACGTATTTCGATGTGGTTTTTTAGGGTAGTTCCACATGACTGTTAATGAGCACGTATGTCACATGGCTGAGATTTCTCTATTAAATTAAAATGGTAGTGATATATTTCATGATGCCTTGCATTTTTAACGTATACAAATGTCCGGCCAAATATGATACAGTTTGGTCCTAATTAATGGACAACCAGTCATATAACATGCCTTTTAAATTTTTCGTAGTGTATAAATTGGTTAAATCACCTGTTGCACTGATATCTAATACAAAGCTTAAAGTTTAAGATGGTGTCACGGAATCCTTGCTTGCGCATAACTGGCCACGTGCAGATTCCACGGTGTCACTTCAAGTTATCACGGTAACCAAATAGTTTATCACATTTTACGCATTTACACGGTGTTCATTGCAAATGTTTCGGGTATTGGCTACATTCATGCCTGCGAAGAGTAGACGCTTTCTTTAAAAAAATGTCAACAGTGGCCTCGTCGTTTTTCGGACACACCGTTGATGTACTTCCTGTTTTCGTCAATGATGGGTTCACTAAATTCAATGTAATTGTAGACATCGAAGTGTCTTGAAACTGAAGACACTGCTGGAGGTAAAGTCTCCTCGGCAGACGGAACCGCGCCTGCCCATGTATCATCCATTGCAGCTACCACCAGGATTGCCAGAATCGTCGGCGTCGCCGCCATTGGGATCTCTCATGACGTTGGTATACGTTCCATCAAGTTCTTTGCAGTCGTCAGTGTCGTTGTCACCAGGGCCCCCAACGGCGATTGTGCGCCTTCCATCGAGATCCCTGCGGTCGTCTGTAGGAAGTGGAAAATGGCAATTACTCCAAGTGATCCAATGCTCCAATTGCTCCATATTCTCCAACAGCTTGAATGCTAAAAGTGCTCAAGTGCTTCAACTGCTCCAACTGCACTGACTGCTCCAACTGTTCAAATTGGCTACAGTAGCTCCAAACTGATCCAATGGCTCTAATTATTGTTCCAACTGCTCCAATTAATACAACTGGTCCAACTGCTCCATCTGCTCCCATTTCTCCAATAAAATTTTGTTTCCAAACTCTCCAATTGCATTTTGGCTACATCTGGTTACAACAACATTCGTTTGCAAGGCTGCAAGACGACGAGGCACAAATACTACACGAGGCTATAACACTACGAGGCTACAAGACTACGAGGCAATAAGGCTACATTGTTGCGAGGCTACAAGGCTACGGGGCTACCTATTTATCAGATTTCGCGGTACTGTTTCAGGTACTATGGAATAAATAATGTATTTTGTGACAGAAAGCCTGACAACAACACATTCATGGCCCTCAGAGGCACTGGTGTACCCAGTACGGCGGTTGTATCGCTAAATAAATATTAAGTTTATAATAAACACGTGTATGAACGTACCAATGTATTATATTTCGCGGTACCGTTTCAGAGTCTATGGAATAAAAAATTAAGTTTGTTACATATAACCTGAAAAACACACATTCAAGACGTTCAGAGGCCCCAGTTGCCATAATGGTTCAAAAAATATTTAATGCAATAACACTATTTTAATTCTTAACACTGAGGGTTTTTCTTCGTTAAATCATATATCATACATTTAGGGATTTTCGAAGATCATGGCACATAGTAATTATTGACAATTAAATATTACAGTTAAATTCATTCCCAAAAATTAATTCTAAACGTCAATGACTTCACAGGGTAAACAAATTGTAGGGCAGTCAGTTACTATTAAATTTATGAATTGAATTTAGTAAAAAAACTATCCTTTAAAGAATTAAAATTTTAAAAATCTAAATATAATTTTTTTATACCGTAAATTTTTTGAAACTATGATGACGTTTTTCCATTCCTTCATCTCCTCCTCAACAGTGTGCTGCGCACCGATGCTGTCTAGACGACGCGACGTTCCAAATATGCGCTATCTGTGGAAGAGAAAGAGAGAGAGAGAGACGCTTCGAACTCCAGAAAGCAAACTTCCGTCAGCGACGTACTCGGAAGTTGCGGAGGGGGTTTCGAAGTTTCGGGCGCCCTTGGAGCGCTTCGAACTGTCGAGTTAACCACCGCGCCGCCGAAAACACACATACCGTGGCCCGCCGCGCGAAAAGTGAATTACACTTCCGCCTGTCTTGTTACTCCACGTGGCGCGCGTCTGAGCGCCTGTCACTCCCGCTGCCCCGTTAATCACTTTATTTATTTATGGGCCAATTACTTCAGGCTTTGTCTTCTGATTACCGAGTTTCTGAAATACGAGCCAGGGATGAGCGAACCACATGCATATTCAATTGCGATAGGTACGCGAGGGTGGCTACCGTGGTGCAGTGCAGTCAATTTAGTTTTTGATTCAATGCAATATAATGACATCTTGGTACATAGGAGGATAATTTCTGACTGGTTTATCAACACACATCCTTAATATCTAAACCTATCGAGTATTAATTTAATTGATGAATTTTCTTTCAGGACCAACATGTACTAATACTCCGCCTTCCCTATCTACATGAGTTAAGAAGGGTAATATATATTTTTTTTTAAAATTCAATTGATATTACTACTATCCAGATATACTTTTTCTTCTGAGAGTTACTATGGATTTTTTAATATATATAATTTAAATTCGATCTTCAAGGGCTTGAAAATTATGATATTCTTGCGAAAACATCGCAATATTATAACCAGATAATTTGACCTTTACAAGATTTGAAAACAAAACAAAAACAATACGTTGTTTATTAACTGATGTTAGTTACATCCATAAGGGCGAGAGACAAATAATGTTCAACACCTTTTCATATGAATTATTTTAGAAAAAATTTTCTATAGAAGCCTCAATTTAAATAGCCTAACTAAGAATAATTAGTAAATTGGTCATTGGAATCCATTGGTATTGTTGAACTTAGTCAATCTAGCTATTTTCGAGTTTGTGTTACGCGGAAAAAAAAAGTGTGAACGAACTAATATCTGGTTTGTTTAGATATGAAGCATGATTTGCTGTTTTATATGACAAAACGTGACTTATTCCTTAAAATGATGTAATGAATGCATTGAAACAATTCAGTTGGGAAAAGTGGTTGTTAACAAAATGTTAACAACTTTGCCAAAAATAAGCAGCAATACAACTTTTAAATACAAAAAACGCAGTTGTTTGGCAAATACTTAGCTAACTTGAACGTGCCGCCCCAAACTAAATAATTTTCGCCCATGAAGTTTAATAATTCATATTGAAAAACTTTCTAATATAGATCTGGATAAAACAGACATGTAATTCTAATAACAAATGTATATTATTGAGGGACTTAAATCCTGTAAATAAAATTTCTTAAAATAGTTTTCAATAATAGGCCTATGTATCTTAATGTATAAAATTGTATTTTTTTTTAAATTTGATATAAAGTAAAAAGTACCAATTTACCGGTTATAAAATTATTTTAAAATATCATTAGTATATTTCTAACTGCTTTAAATGCTAGGAATAGCGCCACAAAATTAAGCCACTGCTTTTTGAGTCACAATAACCAAATAACGGGAAAAAAAAAATATGTTCCCCAAAATTATATTGGAATTAAATTGTATTGTATGGTTACAGAATCTTTAAATTTAATTATGCGTGGTTCAAGTTTTCTTAACTTAAATTGCATTTAAAAATTTTTGTTCGTTTCCAACAATAATAGTTTGTGTTTGTACTCTCATATGATGTGATGTAGAGTGCTAATAATTGTTTTGGCATTATACTTTGGCGTTAATTTAATTAAATATACATTGTTTTTGAATATTTAAGGTTTAATCCAAGACGAAAATAATTTTTATAATTTTCTCACAAAATTCAATAATTTTTATTAGTTAAGTAACCCTATATTGTAATGTGCATGTATTTTACGTGAATAAATATTTTAGTGTGCTTCACACACTTTAATTACTACAAACAGTTAATATATAAACCGATGTTCTCATCCTCAGTGTAACTTGGTAATCAAACATAATTTCCTTGTTAAACCAAGCTAATTCTAGGCTTCGTTCTTCTTCTTGGTGGCAGCATGATTGTTTTATGTATAATTGAAATTATTTTGCAGGGATTGATCACCATAAAGAACAATTATTTATTTAGTTATGATTTTTATCATAGCAGAAAATTTTATTTTATATTTTAGGTATATACATTAAACTTATACTTCAAATGGTAAGCCTGAAACTGAAATCATTAGTATTGTATACATATGTTTGTAACCATCCGCATTTTGTCTGTGGTACGAGAAGGCAACCGCAGTAATACTAACCAGAGAGATTAATTTTATAAAAAATATCTTAAACCAAGTATTTCCAGATTTTCTTTTAAAGTCGACGAAAAACTTCAATTTTCGGTATGTTAAACATTGATCAACTTTTAAGTGATTAATTTTTAGTATGGTGTTTTTAGGAATCTGGTAAAGTTTACTGTGGTCCTGAGATTTAAATATTGTAATCTAACGATAAATTACTTGACAAGTTTAAAAACTTTTAATATTTGTTCAAATGCCAAATTAATCTCACGGTTTTTTTAATATGTGTTTAATTGATCATAACTTAGTAAGTTTTACGAACATTCCCTAAATAAATATTACATTCAATTATGGTAATGATATGACATTGTAATGTATTGTGATAAAAGCAATTGGTTTGTATTTGCTTTTAAAGTGCTCAGACATGTATACTTTTTTTTTACATTCATACATCTTTTTCTGTGCACGAAAAAGTGTTTGTGTCACATGTTATCACGCTGTTATAAAAATACTATTTTTTAAGCCAATCATTTCTTTTTCAGATCAATTATGCAGTTACCACCACTGGGACATTAATGAAAAAACATACAATAAAATATTTTTTGTAAATATTTCGTAATAATATAGAATACTTAAAATAATTGGTTATTGATTCCGGTGCAAGATATAATATTTATTTGAAATTAATAGTATTTTTCGTATTTACATCATCAATTTCACAGTGTCATGAGTTCTATTAATCTCGTTCAAAAATTGATGTAGGGAAAAACCGGTTATCAATATATCAGGACGTAAGATTATCTAATACAAGTCGGTAGTAATACAGGTATAATGTAAGTTAACGGTACAGTTAATTAATATAAATGGTTTTCAGTTATTTTTTTTATTTTAACTAACAAGAAAAATTATGTTATAAATATTTATTAACTGTTAAAGTGAGAAAAAATTATTTTAAAAAATAAAAACATGGATGGATACTTTCTTAATTTACTAGCATAGTGCTAAGTTTAATAGCCCGTCTGTAATGGCCGTGCTATCGATAAAAAGTAAAATCCTAAATTTTAAATTTTAAAAAAATATTATTTTGCTTCTCGCGTTATGCAGAAAAGACGTAGTCGCAACTAACTCAAACCAAAACCAATAGGCGTTTAGTTTTTTTTTTATGGTCCTGAGTGGCAAAAAAAGGGGGGCGAATTTTCCTTCGAAAGGGGATTTTCGCAATCACATGCTTTCGCGTGTTTATTGCACGTCTGGGGCCTAGCGCCGCCGATCCGAAAAGAGGACGCCCGCGGAACGGGACTACGGGATATCTGCTCGCGGCAGCCTCGAGTTGGTAGCCCGTCGCTGTCTCCAGCTCCGCGGAGATAAGGCAGAGCCCAAGTGCAAAACTTTGACGACTTTCCGCTGCACTTGCACCCACGGGCCTTCCTTCTTCTCTCCTTTCTTTCTTTCTTCTCCCTTTCTTTTCCTTCTTCCTCCCTTCGGCCCTTCTCCTCTTCTGCGAGAGCTTGCTTCGGTGCCTCCGTGGAGAGTGGAGTCCCAGACATAGGGCGGCATCTCCCGTTCGCTGCATGAACGCGGACAGCAACAGAAATCTACGTTTAATTGTTCCCTTACAATATTTATTTGGTTTTCACCAGAAACTAACATATAACATGCACTTGTTAAAAAAAAAGTAATGGTAACGTAAAATGATTTTAAAAACAATAGTTCATTTATTTAATTTCTTGGACATAAGCCATTGCAATTTCTCACTGTTTGTCATGGGAAAATTTTCAAGAACGAAAATGTAAATGTAAAAACAAACCCATGGATAACAAGCTTGGCATGTCAAACAGATACACCAAACAATGCACCTAAACAGGTTTTATGGATAGAGACCTGCAAAATTCGCGTATTCATTCGGTGATAGGCTAGAATTCAAACACTTATACCTCTTAGATAATTTTACTATTGGCTTACTGTTCATTTGGACGAATCTCAACCATTTATAAACTCTCAACCAAAGAAGGATCGAATCACAGACAAACCAGCTGAGACGACATACAAGTCGGCAGCCAATGAACTTGCGTTATTTTCCCGAGTGTACAGGGGTATGTGCAGTCTATCCTGAAGGCCATCGAAACGCGAATTTGGCAGGTCTCTATTTATGGACCACACAACGACGACAGTGCAGACAAACACATTCAAAAAGTGACAAACAGTGAAAAACTGCCGTGGCGTTTGTCCAAGAAATTTTATAAAATAAAAATTCCCAATTGCATGAATTATTTTAAGAACACTACATTGTATTTTCTTTTTTCTTAAACACGTTTAACAGAATTTCGAGTGCCTCCCAAATTTTGTGGATCCTGTTTGTACTAATATAACCCTCCTTTGATTATCTATTAGGAGTGACAACAGACGAGAACTCGTGCCAACATCTAAACATGAACAGCTAGATTCCATTTCCTCCCCCACCCCTTTTCGGGACAAAACACAATCTGAGTAGTACGCTTCATAACAGCAGTTGAAGTGTTATATTCTTGCACGAGATTCATTGAAGACAGCTGACTCTGGGTACAGTGTTAGGGCCAAGGCCTTCAGGTAGAATACCTTTTAAGCAATTTTGGCGATTTTTTTTATTTCGAAACTAACGGGTCAACAACTCATTTACCCACATAAATCCTAATTACCTTCACCAGGTTTCCTCCCAATCTGCTGGACACGGGAGATGAAAATCAAAGTATATATGAAAGTTATTGATTGTGCAACGCAAGAAATCACCGATCGCTAAGGTTTACTACTTGGAGTCTAGAACTCAGCCAGTCACAAATTATTATTATAATGTTTAGTTCAATTAGAAGTCTGAATTTACTACGGGTATTTCGTGGTATTCTTCACGGATCATCCGGATAGGTAACTATGCGGCCCGCCGATACAAGACGACACACACGCTGATGACTGATAGCGAGGTCTCTCCTAAGACCCGTGGTTTTCTGGCGACCGAAGAAGAGGTGTCTCGCTCTGTGTCTGCCCTCTACGCGCGTATTTTCGTATACGTACATATCTAAGTCACACATGTGACAGGTATAAAGATAGATAAAAAAAATATCGATGGTAGGTAAAATACATAGATTTTTAGAATTGTTACGATTTATAATTGGGGGGGGGGGGGGGGGGGGTTGATGAACTGAGTTCGTAAGGGATATCCTGATTGAGTTTTATTACGGTTTTATTAATTACAATAATAATAAATAATTGTACTGTAACGTGTGTACCTGCGTACACATGCCGATCGCAAGTAACTGGTACTTAACAAGTGTTGATTCTCAAGTCATTCACTGTCTGTCAAGTTTCGCAGTTCGCACACTCCTCACTGGAGCTAAGATCGACAGTGGTTCGCCCCTTACCTCGCGCCTGTCCACACACGCACAGTTTCGCGCCACTCAGTCGCCGCACTCTCGCGATCCAGTCGAACTCAGCGTCGCACCACTCTCGGATGGAAAGGGGGGGGGGGGGGATCTCACCCTCTTCGCCGATGTCGCACTTCCCTTCACTCTCGGAACTCTCGGAACTCTCGGAACTGTCGGAACTCTCGGAACTGTCGCAGGACTCACTGTTCTCGTCACGGGACTCCCCTGGAGGCCGGAGTAACTGCTTAAGCAACTGAGCGGCGTACTCCTCGAACCGACGAGAGCAGCTGTGACGAGTCGTGTCATCCCAGGCCGATCCGACGCCCGAAACGTAGAGAATAGCATCGCTTGTCCACGGCGGCCCCGCGGAATTCCCCGAGACCGCTCAGCGATCAGGCAGGACGATCCACGTGGTGTGGAGGAGCAAGCAACGACCCTTGTAATCCAGGCGCGCGTGGCATGCCTTACGTCAGCGGACGGCGCGTGACGTCAGTGGCCGTGCGGGGCCGCCAGCCAGCTCAGAACCTGGCATCGCGGTCAATATCTATATCATCTTCATCAGAATCGGTAAATATAATAATATCCAGTGTATTCTAAGATGTTACAATATCATTCTAAACACAAGCATAGACTTATTAATGATTTACAACTAATATAATTGGACTTACACAATATTCTACCTATGTATTGACACTAGTAGCAATTTCTCACAAGTTACAAATGCTTGCAAGCTACAAGTTTGTTTATGAAACAAAAACATTTATTTACTTGTAAAATTAACTTGTAACTTGTAGCATTTCACTTGTAACTACAAGTATTTACTTGTAGCTTTATGAAAAAACATTATCAAAGTTTTTACAAGTTACTAGCAAAGTTACTTGTAACTTGTAGACTGGTAGTTTTATGAAATAGGCCACTGGTCTCTCGCGTTCGTAACAATATTTTAATTGCTATAGAATACACAAATAAAGAGATATATAGATATAGGTATAATGAGGAGGAAGATAGGGAGATACAAAAATGGAGAGATATCATAAAAGTGTATTTACTTAAGCAGAAAAGTAATTAAATGAAAATTTTGACATAATATTTTATGAATTAGAATAATATATTAATGAACAGTAATATCATGTTAAAATGTCACTGAATAACTTGTGTGCTAAAGTAAATAAACTTTTATGAAGTTATGTATGTGAAACTAGCTAATGCCTGGTATGCGTTGCAATACTTCAGTCAATGTCTTTTTTTTTTAGTAGGTACACATATACAAAGCATATCGCTATCCACATTCCTGTAAATAAGCTTTTAAAAATATTGCACTAAAGAAGTTCATTTGCACGCATTTCCCAGTTTGTACAAGCACATAAAATTTACTTCTAAAGTCAAAATAGTTTTAGTTGCAAACGCCAACCTAATTGACACTTTAAAAAAATATATTGTTAGCATAGATGAGTAAAAATATACAAAACCAAATTAAAATAATTATTTGCTTATAGCTATGAGGGAATATCCGTTTAGTTCGGCATAGACGAAAAAATAAATAACATGAAAATGCTTTAACCAAAAACGGCGAGTGACAATTTAGCTTTAATGGCCAGCTACATCAGCCATTATAGGTTATTGTGTTTTGATGCCTATTTTTTTTTTTTTACTTAGAAGGATTTTCTACGGTTGTGTTTGTAGTAAATGCTGTCTGCTATATGAAAAAAATTCATGGAAATATTTAATATGAAAATGTATTTGTCTGACAAATAACATTATGGTCACTGAAAATTGGCTAAGTATTTTCAAAACATATCTTTGTAAAAATCATTAATAAGCAAAAATAACGTTCAGCGTGGCGGTGAATCTGAGACCTGACGCCCCGCTGCGCATTTGCGGTGAGAAAAGTGCCGGCTGCCGTCTCCCGCCCAGCTGCTAACCGCGCGCCGTCACGCCAACCTGGGCGAGTCGCCCTGACCCGGTACCTCGCACGAGGCGCACCGTGCGGCCGAGGCACGTGTTCCGTTACCTCCCCGTCCATGCGCCGCCGCGGCCATTTCAAGTTTAGTGTGGCAGGAAACGACTCCAGAGCTGCCAAAGATACACGCCCATAACATGGCTCGTTAAAGCCGAAACTAATGTCACCTTTTGGAGGAAATTTAGGAGAATGGTCCGGTCAAGTACAGTATAGTGCTTGAGTGCAACTACAAAAAAACTGATGGATGTAAGCGAGAAAGAAAAGGACTTCAAAACAATGATTGTTCTCCTCTATGCAGTTCAAGATGTGAATGATGCTGTTACCCAGTCCATCTCTTAGATCTGAAAGGAACAGGAGGTCAAAATGTTAAAGGGGTATGAATTGACTTCGGTTGCCATTAAGTTATACTTGATTCACTTCGTGCTAGCTCCTACATCGAATAACCTGCCTAAATCGGGTCGAAACATGTGGTGTTCAATCTGCAAAACTGAAATGTAATCAAGCCTTTTAGGTGTGCTATCTTGGTCAAGTTTGAGGAGAGCGAGCATCTGAGCTTATTAACCAAACTACCATGTTTTGGAGGGGAAGTTCAACTTCACTTACTTTGAGTTTTATGACTCCACTTTGTCAGATCCCTCTGTTCGAGAAACAGGATCCTGGTGTCTACGCCAACATCTATCTACACTATCGATGAGAACCAGAGGATTGGACCAGCTAGAGTCGCTCCAGAAAAGAAAGAACATCACTTAAATCGTATGTACTTGATCTTAAATTATGTAGCTTATTTTTTGAAATATTTTAATCAGTATGTTAAATATGGGGCGTATGATGATTATGTGGATTTCTTTTTAATATATAGGCCTATGAATTTTGAATGTTTTGAGGAATTGTTTTTGAAATATGAGATTAATAAGGATTATGTAGGTTGTGTTTGTAGTATGAGGATTTGTGTTTTAGATATTAGTACTTTAAGGATTATGTAATTTTGTTTTTAAAAATATGTAGATTAGTGTCCAAAATATGTCTGTTTTAGTGTAGATTACGCGTGTGACAATTAGCAAAATCAACATTTTTAATTTATGTATCTTCTAAGCCTGATCGTGTTTGGGTATTCGTGTTAAATAGCTGCACGAAAGCCAATATTTACATTTAACTTTTCTTGGCTGTAACGCGTTTGCGTATTCTTATTTAAATTGTGCATGGAAGCAGATATATTAGTGGTTGTGCATATGATCCATACCCGTAAGGATTTTAATGAAAGAAAGAAAAAAAAACAAAATGGTGGTCACAACCACCATCATAAACAAAATGGTTGAGGATTTTGTGGATTTTTAAATAATATTAGATATTTTTGGTCCATAAGGTTTATAAGAACACTGGTAGGAAATAGCAACTTGTCCTTATATGCACGAAAATAGTCGTGACTTACATCCCTTAGGTATAATAACCAGAAACAAAGATTGCGACATCCATCAGATATAATTATGTTGGTGTTCACCACTAGACAAAAACATGATGGCTGCCTCCAGTCGATGCTGGCAGCGCGAGCCTAACGTAAAGCGCAACGCACAGGATTGGGGTGCCCGATAATATATTCTTACCGGAAATACAATGCACATGGTTGGGATGCTCGATGATGTCATCGTAACAAAAAGTGCAATGCACAAGAGTGGGATACTCGATGATGATTTCATCATAACGAAAGTTGCAACGCACATCATTGGGATACTCGATGATGTAATCGAAACGGAAAGTGAAACTTAAAAGAGTGGGTCGCTCGATGATTATGTCATCATAACGAAACGTGAACATCACAGGAATGGGCAATCGATGATGTCATCGTGTTTTTTAGTTTAAAATTTGTATTAAATCTTTTTTTTAATTTTAAAATTTTTCCCAGTTTTATAATTTAATAATTACAAATTTTTGTTAGATGTGGCAGTTTATATCATAATTTAAAATGTCTGATTGTTCTAGAATACAAAATGGCGGAAAGTTCTAGAAAACAAAATGGCGGAATTTATTAGAAAATAAAATGGCGGACGGAATTCAAGATGACTCTGGGGGGGGGGGTCAAAAGTAACGGTCTTCCAAGATGGCCACCGGAAGTTACGTTGCCCAAAATGGCCGCGGTAAGTCCCTGGCTCCCCTACTGCCTGCCGGTGCCCCCCCATACGAAGAAAACCTACCTCCTGTTGATTCTTTTTTTTTTTTGAAAAGTCCGTAAACTAACTGTGATTGCTGACAGTGTTCGCTCGGGCCCAACATGGAGTTCGGTGACGGTAAATGCCGTCCCACGAGGAAGGACTTAGTGGAGTGGCCGAGGATCGCATCGAGACGCCCAAAGAGCAGGGTTGAGAAAGGAGGAGTGGGAGAGGGGGGCATGTTGCAGGCGGTGTGTGTGTGTGTGTTTACGTGTGTGCGCGCGCGGTTCACGTGCGACTAAATCGTCCCTTCGGACCAGAAACCTCATTAGCAGGGGGCGCTCCCCGGGTCGTGTTTGGGAGCGGGAGATGGAGAGAGAAAGAGAGGCGAGGTCCTTCGTTCCACCCCTCCCCCCCCCCCCCCCCCGGACCAACTCTCGCGGGTGCCCTGTTTTCATTACGGTGTTCGCTCCCGCAGCTCCGAACTCATTCCGCAAGTTTTTATTAGCGCGCTCTCGCGCCGGTTATGCCACTGTGATGGAAATTTCTGCGCGCGGGGGGTCCCCCGCGGTTGTGGCACGAGGATTGCAGTTGCGCGCGCTGGTGGGAGAGGGGAAGGGGGGGGGTGGACCTGCGTGTCGGCGGGGGTCCGCTCCTTCAGTAATTAAAGCCGTGGCGAAAGTAAGAGTTTTGCGAGCTGGTGTAATGCTGGGCCTCTGGGAGCCAAGGAAAGGTGAGGGAAGTCATTTTTTTGAGCGGTCCTCACCAGCTGCCAAATGCCGCTCTCTCTCGGATTTATCCTCCACTTTGAGAAGTGGACAAACTTTATTTATTTATTTATAACAAAAAACACATTAACACTATTTTTTTTAAAAGCGTCAAGCCATTAACTGCTCAGAATTGTGAAGGTTACACTGGGAAAAAAAATCTAAAAAATCTTCTTATTTCCTACTTTTTAAACCAAGTGGCTAGCACCATGACCTGTCAAGATAATCTATGTACAAAGTTCCCAGCACTCAGCCTACAATATCTGTGCTGTTGATATGGCAAAACCTAGTTTTCTTACACCACTGTTTACGTAAGAGATAACTTCTTATTCATTGAAGCTCAACTTTACTACAGCGTTCTTACAATTAAAACAAGGTTCCCTCCATAACTTATTACGTGACCTCGAAAACCGGTCACATCCTTATAATATTCCAAAAGTTATCCTTATAAAATAGTTTTAACTTTCTTATTTAGTTTACATGTTTTTTTTTTTCTTTTCAAAATACATGATCTAGCAAGCGCAAGCGGCCCTCAGCAGCAAAGCGGGTTTTAATTAATGGGGAGGGGGAAACTGCTCCTTACCCCTGTCTCAAGGAACCTGCACTCATGCCCACGATCCTCGTCAAAATAGCGTGGTGCCCTAGCTGCAGGGGAGACCTAAGATGCACATAAAGTTCTACCATTCCCGATTACACCCGAACAATTCACCTTCGGCCAACTGCGGGATTTGTTTCAATTTTTGCGCAGGAAAAATGAATTCAAATATTAAAAGTGGTTGGTTAGGTTAGCTACATTAAAACACCTTAAAACACTTTGGACGGTTAGTTAGGTTAGTACAGCTACATTAAAATAAACAGAGAAATATGAATATATATAGGCTAAATGAACCCGAGGTTGGCCGAAGGTGAATTGTTCGGGTGTAATCGGGAATGGCAGAACTTTATGTGCATCTTAGGCTTCCCTAGCTGCAGGGGAAAGGAAAAATACCGACCGTGTGAAGCGGGATGAGACCTCCCGTGGCATCGAATACTCGGCGCACACGTGCTGCCGTCACCGTAAAAACACAGCAGTAAAAAAAACCTGCGCTGCGAATTGTCTGCAGTCGTATCGGCGGCGGCGCTGCACCAAAGAAGTGGAGGAGAAAGAGAGAGAGAGAAACAAGACCAAAAACCTCAATCCTCCATAAAAACAAAGTAAATAGAAACAGCACTACTCCTCCCGAGCCCAGCCGAAACTTCACGAGTCAAGTTCTTCAAACCGTTTGGAAAGGAACACGTGTTTGAAACAAAATTGTCCGTCACCAAAGGTGCTAGCAGATTCTAAAATGAATTAGGGGGGGAGTGATGTGGGGTGAATTTCTCAATGGCATTAACGGGTTTTGAATTCTGGAAAGGATGGAAGGACTGGAGGATTTTCTGGGTGGTATGTACTGAATACCTCCAACTTAAATAGGAAGTCCAAAATTATGAATAAGAAAAAAGTTGTTAAAAAATTCTAATTTTAATGCATCTATGACGTATCAAATGATAATGAAAACAAGCAGTGTTGAATTTGAATTTGATGATACTAAACTATTATAATAATAAATACAGCGCATTAGCACGAAAACAAAACCCAACATATAATATTACCAAAAAAGAAGTTATTCATTTTAAAGGTCAGGTGTGAACTAGATATATTTTTTATTGCCTTGCAGTTTTAAGATCCCGACATCTCCCGACTCGAACTATCGACTAGTTCACTCGCGCCCATGCTGCAGACACACTTGACTGCCGGTGCGACAGGTGGGCTCCAGGTGGAAACATCCGTTCGATAAATGTTTGCCATTATTGTGCTTGGGGACTATATCACGTCACCTTGCAGCATGGTAAAATAAAAATCCCTTGTTAAAATAATAACCTCTGTGTAACAAAAAAAAATTGTTGTCTGTAAAGTCAGTTTATGGACGATAGTTTAACGTGGCAAAGTCATTACAAAATTTTGATGAAATGATTGCATACATTTATGAATAAAATGGAATCATATGTATTAAATTATCACTATTTTGTATGCATACAAAGAAGGAGTGAAATGAAATCTACAATTTAATTGATAAATTTACTTTTATTTTCACTCATTAATTCATATATGTTTATAACTTTAACAAAGAGATTATTTGAACTATAACTTTTATACATGTTTGCTATTTAACTTCTTCCATTGTGTGTTATTCTGTTAAGGATAGGACGATGATAGGAAAAGTAGAAAACGAATGGAAGTGTTTCAAGTTTAATGCGCCTCGAAAAAGTGAAATCGATGGTTGTTCCAATCGAGTGGAAGAGAGATAGATGCGGCGCAAACGTACAATGAGCGTAACGGGACACAGCGTAACGGGACAATGTGCGCAACGGGACATTTTTTCGTTTGTGCAGCCGGCGTTCATCGATTTATTAGACGTTGTCTGGTCAAAAAAAAATTGAACTAAAATACCCTAAATAACATTTAGCACAAAATTCTAGTTTGTTAGTTTTTAAATACACACACACATATCTATACACATATATACATATATTTATGTAGCAATTAGAAATCTTTGCATAATTGTTAACTTTCTATGCATAATTTAAACTTTTAGTATAACCATAAAATTGTGTTATCAAAAACAAATTTGTAATACTCCAACAAACAATAGCCATAAGTAGTATATAATAGCCGATTCTGGTACAATGTTACTCTTATGGGACTACGATTTTGTAGTGGTCAATACACTCCTGAATGTAATGGTAAATGTTGTAAATATAATTAAATAAATATTAATATTTAAATTCTGATCATTTGGCCAGAGTATTAACTAATTCTAGTCTTTGGTGTTGAGATATGCCTTGCTGACGCTCAACCCAGAAGTCCGTAAGTGGTTTATACTCTGGCCTCGAGAAAGCATATGATCTGAATTAAGTTTGTGTACTAATAGAAGACAGTTAGTTGGACATATCAGTCAAATAGTTAAAACTGAGCATCTAGTAAGCAGACCCATTCTGATTGGCTGAGCTGTCCCACAATCATGTTCACCCACACTGTTAAATATTATAGTAAATATACGGACTTCTGAACTAAAAAAATTAACTCAAATAAACGAAGAATATTTCGTAAATTTCAAATAACTGAATCTTCGTAAAAACTACGCACGCCATGTTTCGACTTACGAATTGTATGTTTTTCGTTATAAAGAAAGGTAAATATACACATTGACACAAAAATATTGTTCTTAGTGTAGTCTTAACCAATTTTTTAACGTTTTGTAAATATACCAAGAATATTCTTTAGGTTTCATGTTGAAAGTAATTGAACAGTGTCCGGAAATTTACGAAGAAAGCCGAAAATTTACGAGGATCCCTGGATAAATTGTAACCAGAGTTATTCGCATATTGAAGGTGAACAGTTTTAACAGTGCACAGACCTATCACAGCTTGGCTTTGCACATCTCTACAAGTGTCAGAACACCAGGCTTTCGGTTGTTAATCGCTCTTGAAGATGGCTGCAACAAAGAATGCTGAAACGTCGGGCACAACACCGTTTATATGGATGTGGCCTGAACGCAAAAGCTAAGAATTTGTTTATATTTTAAGCACAGATCTAAACTATATTACATCTTTAATAAATGCAAAATTTTATATGTCAAGCTTTCACATAATGATGGTAAAATTAAGCATTTCAGTAAGAGAACAATTGTATTTGGATAAACAGGTGGAATAAAATGAATATAGACCTAGTGGTAACAAAGCAAATATTGCTTTTGCACTTTCAACGCGTGCAAGGTAATAAACTCATTAATAGCATATTAAAAGCATACTCCCATGTTTTGTTGTTCCATTAGTCATACTTTTGACGAATGTTGTTTTGTGTGTCATTATGTGCGAACAATTTTCCGAATATAAACTAGCGGAAATGTACCCCTGCATTTGTTAACTTAATTGAGAAGAAAATAATTTATTTCATTCGTATTCAATTTGTTTGAGCTTAGTAAATATTTTTAAGAGTAAAATAAATATAAATTACTGTACTTAACATGTTTGAAACTATTATGATTAAAAGTTTTGACATGAGAATTTAAAAAAAATGTTATTTGTTAAGATCACAATGTTTAAGAAATTGTGAAATCAAATTTTAATATTTGATTCAACCTGTTTGTTTATACATTTACGGGAGTAGATTTTTTCAGTAAATTCGAAAAAAATTGAGAAAATAAGAATAAAATAACTGTGCTGAATATTATTACGAATGTTTTCTACGAAGAAGAAAAAAAGCATTGGGGAAAAAAGCTACGTTGATCGTGATTTTGTAATGCTAAGTAAACGAGGTAACGGTGGACTTAACTAAAGTTTCCTCAAAAAAGATAATGAGCGCTTGCTTTCAGCAATGCTCTTGACGTAGACCATAATCCGTGACAGCGTTTCGGAAATACAAGTCAATTAATTTTCTCTTCCCTTTCATTGAACCGCTTATTCCTTCCATGTTTTCCCCCCGAGATATTTGAATGAAGATATCCCCGCCAGACATCTAATACTAATTAGGGTTTTTCTTAAGTATCACTGCCTGAAATCTTGTTTAGTAACTGGACAATGTATCTTGTTGCGGTTGTTCTGAAAAAAAATTCTAATTTCTTTTGAAAACAAAAAAGTTAAATTTAATGTTTAATATTTCACGGTTATGAAAATAATATATTTTAGAGGGTGAGTTGGGTACGAACTTTTTTTTTATTTCACTCATTAATGTTAATAATTGTGTAGAATAATATATAGGACATTTACAAAAATCATATAAAAGATTTAAGTAAAATTAAAACAATTTTTTACTAAAAATTTTTTATGTTGCGTATTAAAAGTATGATTTCACAGATGAAACATTTGGTTATTTTTACCACGCACATATTAGCTTGACCAGTATGTAGGCTACTAAGTATTTAATATAATCTTAAATTCAATTTTAACCCACTACCAAACAACCAAATAATTCAAAATTTTCCACAAGCATTTAGAATCGATGACAATAAAATATTTTTATGACAATGAACTGATTTACTCACCAGGATCCTCGGCTCATGAAAAACTTGCCTAATGATAATTATAGGTTGCATAATGTTACCATTTATAATGTGGGGAGAAGTGAGTTCAGAAGGGATAGCCCAATTACGTTTTATTACAGTTTTATTAATTACTAATGTTTACATTAATAATAAATAATTGTAGTTAAAAATTTCCGATCAAAAGTCACTGGCATTAAAAAATGTTTATTCTAAGTCACTCAATGTCTGCCAAGTTCAGAAGTTCGAATTCGTTCACTGGAGCTAGGCTCAACAATGGATCGCCCCTTACCTCGCGCCTGTCCACACACACACAGTCTCGCGCCACTCAGTCGCCGCACTCTCACGATCCAGTTTAACTCCACGTCGCGCCACTCTCCTTGGAAGGGGGTGGGTGTTGTCTCGCCCTCTTCACCGATGTCGGACTTCCATTCGCTCGGAACACTCTCGGAAACCGCTCGGAACTGGGAACTCACGCGGCACCCGTCGCTGGACTCTTCGTGGAGGCCGGCGTCGCTGCTTAAGTACCTGGGCGTCCTTCTCGAACTAACGAGAGCAGCTGTGACGTGTCGCGTCGTCCCGGGCCGATCCGACGCCCGAACAGTCCAGAAGTGCGGTGTCAATTCACGCTGCTCCGCGCGGCGACCCGCGGAATTCCCCAGGCCGCTCAGCGATAGATAAAAAGGGCCTTGGAAGGGCGATGTAGTGGGAGCGGAGGGTGGAGGGGGTAGTGACGACCCTTGTAATCCGGCCAGGCATGCGTGGTATGCCTTACGTCAATGGATGGCGCGTGACGTCAGTGGCTGTTCGGGGCCGCCAGCCAGCTCCGAACCTGCCATCGTGGTCTGGTATCTCACGTTCGTAACAATGCAATAGATTGATATCAATTATTGTTTCTCATCAATATATATAATATATATATATATATATATATATATAACTTCTATATTGACACTAGAAAAGTAGTCTAATCGTCATATTAAAGATATCGCTAGGATAATTTTAAAATTGTCTTTAAAAGCCATTAAAAGTATCTAATTTTACAATTTATATACCCTACAATAACAGAAAATATTGTTCCTCACTTATGTATATATATTTATAACTTCCACAGTGACATTAGAGATACATGGTCTGATCGTCATATAACAGGTGTCACTAGGACACACTTTTTTAATTGGCTTTCAATAATCAAAAATTAGTGCCTAATTTTACAGTTTGTACTAGAATAAAAGCAAATATTGTTTGTCGCCATATTATATATAGTGGTATGTATTGATTTTTTTGCGACACTATAAAAGTGGTCCAATCGTCATATCACCGATTTCTCTAGGACCCTTTTTTACATTCGATTTGATTAAGTTTTTGAAAAGTGCCTAATTTTTTTAGTTATATACATTAGATTAACAGCAAATATTGTTTCTCATCAAAATAAACATTCATATTATAATAACTTTTTTAGTTATACAAAAACTGAGTTATTCTTCATCACGGCTGTCACTAGTCCTTTTTACCATATTTTTACTAGCTTGACGTGTATGTATATATGTACGAATGAATGGACTACGTAATAAAATATTTCCATTCAATTTTTGCCTTTTTTTTACGTCCGAATGTGTTGACATTTTGCTTGCATATAAAAAAAAAACCTCTGAAAATACAATGTTTTGATAACTCAAGGGGGAAGTGAGGGAATGAAGAGGGTAAAAAAACTAATTTAGAGCTATGGGTAATAACTATGCTATTTTTTGTATCCATGAGGTCGGAGCATGGTGGGAAATTGCCCCGTGGTCGACTGGGTTAAAGGCCCAAAATATTTTAAATTTAAAAAAAATATATATTTTTTTTAATTTTTTTTTTTTTTCATTTTGGAGTTTTTCCGAACCAAAAGGTTGGGTCATGGTGTAAAATGTGCCAAGGGGGTTGTTAAAGCCCTAAAATCTTTAACGCTCCCGTAACCCGCCTTGGAGGCTGATTTTAGAAAAACCCCGTGCTAAGTTAATGTGTATGTAATGTAAAAAATATCCCTGCCAAGTTTCAAGTCTGTAAACATATACTTGAAAGACGGTCAATAGATTTCATTTTCTAGAACTCAAAAAATTTAGATCAGTCTTCCTTTAAATTAGTTTTTTTTTAACCATAAACGTTTGTAATAAAATTTCACAACAATTTTTAAATGGTAAGCTAAAGCCAATGTTATCTTAATCTTTATTATTTAATTAGGGTATGGAGTTTTGTGGTAGTGCTAATGTGCTAAAGTGTGGCGGTTTTGTCATTCCTCTCTAACAGTCCGTAGAAGATGTGTGCAGTAAGTATTGTTGAAACACGATGGTAAATAAAAATTCTTTACTCTAAGATAATTTTTTTATTATAGGTTAAAATATTAACTATAAAAATAAAACTTCAATATTTCTAAATTCACAGTAATTTTGTAAAATGTTTCTCGCCAAAGTAAGGTAGTAGGTTTATGCGTTGTTGTCCATGTTAATAATTAAATTCAAAATGAAAACGGAGCCTCACCCATGTATAAGGAAAAAAAAATTATATTTTTGTTAGGAAATTTAACACAGATATTGTTTTCTGTGGTGTTTTGTAAAAAATATTTGTCTCACAATACTCACCACATCATGGAATTTTTATGAGTCTACGTAGTGAGTTCCGTACAAGCTATTTAACAAACTTATAGCATAAACCTTTGTATATGTTTACTAACCAGAACGACTTGACATAGAACAGGCACCCTCTCCATTGACTTCACGTAAAGTACATTATATAACTACTAACAACTGTATGTAATTACAAATGGGTACGTGTACGAAGTGAAACTTTGAAATATTTTGGGTACAAAACTTTACATCTAAAACCCGATTTGCATTCCCGATTCCATGTCTTCAGTGGAAACCAAGAAAGAAAAATCTGGCAGAAAATTCTTTATAGTTTCCAGCATAATGAAAAATGCAGTACGCTTCACTGACGCTTCCCTGAGAGTGAGGAATAGACCCTAAACGTGCCCTCCTTCTCCTCTTAGCCATCGAGTGCTCCACTCCTCAGAGTTGCACTCTTGGTTATTGGCTACGCTCTGATGAGTAAATTTCTCAACTTAACCTACCTACTTCATTTTGAACCAAGTTTAATACCAACGCAAAGTCCTTTAAATTATAAATATTTCGTGATATTTGACTAATTGTAAGTTTTTTTTAATATTTAAATTAATTTTAATTGTTTAAGTTTTCAAATGTTTTAAAAGAAGTAGAACAACATTCAAACGCTTTAATCGTACCTATTTGTTGTGCCCAAGATACAGACGTTATAAAAACTTTTATTCGGTAAACATTTTTTGTTTGAAAAAAAATGACAAAATGTGTAATATCTCCTGAATTAATATTTTTTTTAATTTTTCATAGCATTTTTACTTAATTTTGAACTATATAATTTATTCCTAGAAATTAAGTCATAAAAAACTAAGATATTCTGTATAGTTATTAAATAATAATTATTTTTTTTTACTTAATCTCCGGTGCTGCGATTCTTTGAAAAAGTGGGAAATGGTTTTCGCTTGATAATGAAAAATTCACCATCTAATTATGAACTAATGAAACATTATTGAAGTGTCGCTCCGCGTCAACAGGTTCTCGCCCTGTGTTGACGGCGCGGAGCAGCCGGGTATTGGTTCCTGGTGTATTTGGAGCAGGTTCTGGCGGCAGACCTGCAGTGTATACTATATGCTCGGCATTATTGGCCCGCCGCGGGAACGCTCATTTAATCATCGGCGGGGCCTTTTGACGGCGGTTCATCTCCCATCGACGCCGCGCGTCGACCGACGGCGTTAATTACATGACGTGCCACGCCCGCGAGTGGTGCTAGTCGGCGTCACCGCGGCGAGTGGCTCCAGCTTACAGCTTACAGCTTACAGCTCCCGGCTTCAGGCTTACAGCTTACAGCTTACAGCTCCCGGCTGCGGGCTTCAGGCTTCCGGCTTCCAGCTACCGGCTTCCAGCTTCCATATTACCGCTTACAGCTTACAGCTTCCAGTTTCCAGCTCACAGCTTACAGCTCCCGGCTCCGGGCTTCTGGCTTCAGGCTTCAGGCTTCCAGCTTCCAGCTTCCAGATTCCAGCTTCCAGCTTCCAGATTCCAGCTTCCAGCTTCCAGATTCCAGCGAGAGCTCCGTGCATGTTCACCGTGTACCGGAGAACCCTCCGTTTGAAAGGTAAATCATTCAGCAACAACACATGATACCTCATTTCAATGCATGGTTCAATCTAGTTTTTTTTCCAGCGCACTCTATAACATTATTCTAACTTCAAACTTCACACTCCATCTATTCACAATGTGTAACAATTTATGTTAGTGAAATAATTTCATACCATCAAAAAAAAAGAAAAATATATTTTGAAAACTACTTATTTATAAACTGATTAATTATATAGCAATGTCTTAACCAGTGTTAGTCAAATATCTAGCTGTAACAAATTGTATTTAAAAAAAATTTATAATGAATTTTTCCAATAGAGTTGTCAATGCATTGAGTACCATATTTTTAATGCATAAGCATATTTTATTTGTAAACTGGACACTAAAGCAAAAAAACAAACATATTATTTACATTTTATTCATTAATTTTTTTGTGTTAGACATTTTTCTATCTTGGTTCATGTGGGTGTGTAATCGTTTCCGGAATTTCAAGGTGTAGAGTCGCGCGAAATTATAAAAGTTTTATTTGAAAGAATATATGAAATGCGGGTTTTGCGTTTTTTTTTCCCTTGGAAACAAACTATAATGCGTAGGCAAACGAGAAACCACCAAAGAGTTATTCAATACTCTCCAAGAAAAAAAAGAAGATTGTTTTTTTTTTTAAGTAAGTGCCGTTTAGAAATTGGGCCGCTGCAGCGCTGTGGTCGGCATTCCCAGCACGCGGGCTGTGTACTCGCATCTGTTGGCAAGTCACAGACGCCATTATGGAAACATTCGATTGTGTTTATGTTTGTTTGTGAGTATTTTAAATGCCACCGCCAATTGAGAATCTCGCCCACTGTGAAATACGCGCTGTGATTCGTTCTCTCAGAGCTGAAGGCGTGAAAGCGGCCGAAATTCATATTAAGATCAGTCGAGTGCATGGAGAAAACATTATGACCGATGGAATTTTTACGGGAATGAGTTAGAGCTTTTAAAGACGGTCGCAATGATGTTCATTATGAGGAAAGAAGTGAGCGAACTTCTGTCATCACTGGAACTTTACAGTGCAGAAAGTTGACGGAAAAGTGAGACAAGACAGACGTTTTTACAATTTCGTCGTTATCTGGCGTGCAGCTGTGATTTTCAAATCCGGTGGCAGACTTCTGTGAGGATGGGATTCAAAAGTTGGCAGTACGATACAATAAGCGCCTTATTATTGGTGTAAATTATGTAGAAAAGTAAAGTAAGGTACGTACTTTTATTAAAAATAATTTGTTAAGAAAAGTATTTTTTTAAGTTATATTCCTTTAGGCGTGTTATGAAAAAATGATGAGAGTGAAATTTTAAGATGCGCGCGCATCACTGTAACACAAAATTAACAGGTTGAAGCTGCGCGCGCACCATGTAACGACATTTTCATAGGAAGATGGCGGACCCAAGTAAATGAACATAAACCCACATTAGGGGACATACCAAACGTATTGGTGTGCCAAATGAAACTTTATGATAGTGAAATTACCATGGAATTTATTTTGGTAAACTAAAATAGTCATAGTAAAGAGTAAATTCCAAGGTTTAAAAAAACCACATATTTTGGTATTACATCAAAAATAATACACAATTCCCTCATAACCTTCTCTCAGAGCAGCGGTTGTACTACGCGGTCAATATGCTGAAGGGCCGTGGTTCAAAACTCGGTATTTTTTTTACTTTTTTTGATGTTATACTTCTTTAGGCGCGTTATGAAAAAATGATGAGAGTGAAATTTTAATATGCGCGCGCATCACTGTAACACAAAATTAACAGGTTGAAACTGCCCGCTAAACCGCTCATTAAGTCTCGAAAAAGACCTACCAATAACCTCTATTAGTCACGCAAGTTGGCAAATTCGTCGCCTCTGATCACTGTTTTCATATTTATAATATTTATCCACATGTTTCTAGTTTCTACATTCACAATACGAGTTTTAGTTTCATTCAAGTATAGTCTACTACTTAACTCGATGCTAGATAATTGCTATAATTTTTGAGTCAAACCAAGTGAATTTCGTATATATATTTTTTCCTGTCTCCGTAAAAAAAGTTACACGTTTTGTTTTGCACGCTGCACAAAAAGCGCGTCAGTTGATTGAAAGTACTCGGGACTTTCAGAAAATCATTTGTCGTAAAGGTTTCGAGGGAAATACTTAAACTGGCTTCATTCCCTTCTTGCTCTCTTGCCTTTGGAACGTTGATTTTCTAAACTTAGCTAACCAACCGCCAAACAAATTGCTTGCGATAAAACGGGCCGTTTGTTTCCATTAACCTTCCTGTCCGCAAAGTTTCTCTATTCCCCCCTAATTCCCTCCACAAACGAAACAAATTCCCCTCCTCTGAACCCTTAGACATAGAAACTTTTATCGCTAGGCCATTTTTCTCTGTGAAGACCATTTAACCATTATTAATTAATTTTTTTTCAGATGAATTTATCCTGAGTTAAATATTAGGCTTTAAAATAACAAAGGTGTATAAATAGTACGACGGGGTATCGTAAAATTTTAATTATCACCTTTAAATACATCTTATGGTAATTTTGTACTAATGTGTCGTTGATTACTCTTCTCTACGTAGTCACCTGCAGATTTTCACTTTTTCCCCCAGAGTCTCTGAACCCTTAAAATTGTGTCCAGGACCTCTCTTCCGCTTCATGAATAAAGTCATCTGTGTTGTCAAACCAGCGACCCCGCAACTGACTGTTCATCTCTGGGTACAAGGAAAGTAACTCGGTGCGTGATCAGGTGAAGAAGGCACATGCTACAACATTTCAAAGCTGCGTGACCTTGCCATGTCAGCTGCGGCTTGTGATGAGTCAGATGGTGCATTGTCAGCTGGCGCAGTGGTGGCCCCAGAATTAGTGGGGTCCTGGAACATTGACTTTTGTGGGGATCTGATAGTTTGGGGAGGGGCCTAACCATGCCACCCAGGAGAAAAGACAGAAAAAATAAACTTTTTGACGTGACAACGTCTAATAAATCGATGAGCGCCGGCTGCACGCACGAAAAAGGATGACTCATTGTCCCGTTACGCACATTATCCCGTTACGCTTTGTCCCGTTAGGCTCATTGTACGCTTGCGCCGCATCTATCTTTCTTCCACTCGGTTGGAACAACCATCGATTTGACTTTTTCGAGACACATTAAACTTTAAACACTCCCATTCGTTTCCTATTTTTCCTATCATAGTCCTATCCTTAACAGAATAACACAGATTGGAAGAAGTTAAATAGCAAACATGTATAAAAAGTTATAGTAAAAATAATCTCTTCGTTAAAGTAATAAACATATTTGAATTAATGAGTGCAAATAAAATTAAATTTATCAATTAAATTGTAAATTTCATTTCACTCATTCTTTGTATCCATACAAAATAGTGATAATTCAATAAAAATGATTCAATTTTATTCAAAAAAGTATGCAATCATTTAATCAATGTTTTGTTATGACGTTGTCACGTTAAACTATCGTCCGTACAGACAACCAATTTTTTTAGCAAGGTATTTAAGTCGACGAAGACCTCAAATTTCAACGATTGCGATGCTTAATTATTTGAAGTTTAAAATATAAAAATAAATAACAGTAACTGTCAGTGTAGCATAGCGGGATTATAATAAATTACTTTTATATTGTAAAACGAATAGTTTTCTATAAAATTCTACTACTACTAACTAATTCCCGGCTTGCGTTAAAATGCCTCAATCCATTTTTTAAAATTGTTTTTTAAGTAGGTACAGATATACAAAACAATTCTCTTTATATCTCTCTCTAAATCTCTAACTTTCTAACCATCCGTGTAAATCTTTATGCATCTCACTATCTCCATAATATAGACATATACCCATAGCTATATCTCTATACATCTACATATCTTTATCTCCCTCTATCCCTCTCATCTATATACCTTTATATATGCCACTCTATAGCAATGAAAATATTAAAAATCAATTTTATTACCTATCTATATTTTTGTCTATCTTTTTACCTGTAACAGAGACGACATATTTATATGAAAACACGGGAGTTTTTGAATGCACCGATGTGTCAAAATTTCAAAGTAATCGGGGAATAACTTTTGGATATTTAAGATTTTTAACGACCGAAAATGTACATATTTACTTAATTACTCAATTTGGCGAATTTGACATAACTATTCAAAATGGCTAAAGGTTCTATAATACAAGATGGTGTGTGTTACATAGGCAAGATTTTTTCATTAATATTTTATCAACATTTTTACCAATAATTTTTTTTTAAAATAATTACATGTTTACTATCACCGGAAATTGAACCAAAGACCAAGATGGATTAAGTAACTAAACATTTGAAGTAACCAATTTTTTTTTTTTTGGGAATTTTTTTTCTGATTTTTTGGTTTAAAGTTAAGAATTTAAATTTTCATTCAAGGTCAAATTCATGGCTTTGGCGACTTATGGCAGCTTGCTTTTAAGAGTCTTAAGCTGCTTTAAGAACATTTAGTTTTTTCAAAGGCAAAAAACCTTTTGAGTCATTTCGAATATCGATTTTTTTTTTTAGAAATAAAACGGGAAATTTTCCCTAAAAATTCAATATTTCCGTGAAATAGGTAAATTTTTAGTAATTATGAGAAATTTTTGAGGAATACTATTAAGGAATTTTTAGTGTAATATGGCCGCCATGACGTCATGTCTGTCAGTCATTGACCCCATCCTCAATCCTCAGCCTGTTACCTGTTTCCAGAGCCCCATCCTATAATAAGTGGTTATTCTTAAAATATTCAAAAATTTTAAAGTAAACGATGAAATTTAATATTTCATAGTTTGAATTAAAGAGAACTAGCGCAAGTAGCGCGTGGTTTCTCCTCAAATATTATTGTTTGTGGTAAAAAAACTTTCTGACAGTAATTTTTATGACCTATCTGTTATCAACAAAGAATAGTTATTTTTGTACACTACCGCGAATAAAAAAAAATGCATTTCCAACATACTGTTTACATGGTCTTAAGACATGTATGTAATCTGTAATCTGTTGACGTTTACTGTATTCGTATTTCAGAAGACATCTCAGCACCACGAAGCATTAATCATTGTGGGAATAAGTAAATCACGACGCGAGAAGAAAAAAAAATAAAAGTTCAACGTGGTGTAAAAAAAAGCTGGAAAGCTATAGGGTAGTAGAACGAGAGACACGTTATAGGATATCGCTGAGCAAATTACTCCGCCCCAGCGATTATGATAGTTAATCCCCTGGAGGCACAAATCCTTTACCCTTTTCTTCCGTTCGCTGGAGTTCCCCATCCATTCCAATAACTGTAATCCACCGAGGGCAATTTCATTTCCATATTCGCACGTCCGCCCAGGGCGGCCGAGAGATACCTATTCCTCACACTCAGCAAGGTTACCAGAGAACCGAGCCGCTATTTTATTTTTTCCTTTAAAATCTCACGCACGCACGGCTGAATACGCTCAATGCTGCAAAAAAAAAAATCACAATCACACAGGTTTTGTAGGCGAGACTTTAAAAAATCGAATACAAGCTTGCGCATATTTATAACGTTAAGCCTTAACAAAAATTCATACGAACACCATACAAAGCAATTATTTTATGTAAAATTATACTTTCTTGAAAACGTTAAAGTGTTGATGAGTTTTAAGATGAAGGTAATGAACCGAAACTTATTCTATCTTGTGGAATATTTATTTTATATAACAGTTCAAATTATTTGGTATTTTTTTGTTCTTTCAAAAATGATTCTTACACGATACTTTTCCTATCACTTGGTATGAGTTGCAGATGTATTTTACTATAAAAATTATTTACCCTATTATTTCTCCCTTGTAAAATTTAAAATTTGTTATAAAAAAATTTAAAATTAATTTTTAAAAAAAATTAAAATTAATTTTAAAAAAAATTTATAATTAATTTTAAAAAAATTTTAAAATTAATTTAATATTACGCATTTTATTTATAAATAAGCTTCTTGCTTAAAATTTCATCATTATCTCGTAGAAAATTTTGGATTGAAGATCTATTTTTAATACGTAAATTAAATACATGTAATATCTTCCCTTCAAATTTACTTAAGACTTTTTCAAATAAATTAAAAATAACCACATTTTTGCCTTCGTAGGGATATAAGTTCAGAAAGTGGTAAACAAGAGTTTTAGATGTTGTGGGTTGGAATAAAGAGTATTAAAAAGGTTTACGTCGTGCATTAATCACAAGAATATGAAAACAATAAAAGAATCTGAAAGACTTCACAGAATTCGATGGGGTTTGTTTCATCAGCTAGATATTTTCATTACGGAGAAATGAATGTATTTTAAAAGTCAATACAGTGTAATGTTTTATTAATTACATTCTTCTTGTTCATAACATGAGGGCTTGAAACAACAAAAAAAAGATATGAAAAAACTTCGGCTGTAAGAATATTAAAATCATATAATAAAATCCTTTATAACAAGCAAATATTTCAATAGTATAACAGAAAGTTTTAAAAAATTGTAATCTTCTTAAAATATTTATATATTTTTCAACCGAAATTTTGGTTGCTATAGAGGTTTTTCTTATGTGATATGTGATGTTAATAAATATACGCCAACATTTTGGTTTTCCTTTTTTTTTTGTTTTAAACCCTTATTTTATGAAACACCGTTTGCGAGTAAAAGAAAATCCCTGACACTTTATTTACAGTTTCTGTACATTCATGTCTCCGTAGTGAAAATATCTAAGCGACAAAACCAAACCAATTGAATTCTGCCTAGTTTATATTTTATTGTTGTTTGTATGAATTTATGTTATTCATGCTCGATGCAACCTTTCCAATCCTCTTAAAACTGGATACCTTACCCATTATTTGATTAGCTTCGGAGATGTGAGATTTTAGAATAAAACATATCGTACTACCATTTCACCTACTCAGAGGTAGAATTAAAAAAAAAAATGGAAATAATATACGCTACGTAATTCATTATGTATGTTTTCATTCTCAAGTAGGTATAAATTGTTATCGTGCAAAGTAAAGCAAGGTGCTTTTATTTCCTACCATTTGCTGTTGACTTTCACTTCAGCATCTATTAAGGTTTTTTTTTTTTTTTTTGTTGAATTCGAGGCCTTAAAATTCAATCTATAATATGTTTTTAATTAAGCGTGTTCGCTAAATGTAAGTCACAAGCCAATGATAGCAGCTACGGTAAGGTAAATAAAACAAATATGAGTCTTTTTTTCAGTGTATTGGGGGTGTGTGCAAATATCATATAAAAAAAGATCGAAAATTAATCACGAGTTTTGTACTATTTGTATTTACTGATGTTTTTTATTTATTCATGTTGTGGGAAAAAATATTTTTAATTCACCAATGGAGGGAAAAAAGAGAAATTTTTGTTTGTTTTGCTGCCAAAAAAATTTCCCGCAGTCCTGAAGTACTGGGGTGCACGCAATGAGATTAATTCTTCCATTCTCCCGTGGTGATGACACTGGAGTGGTATTATGATTGGCCAAGGCGAGAGAGGACGGTAGGTGTCGTCAGTTTGTTTACCAGCTCTTAAGGTTTATATCTATACTTACTAATATATTAAATATGCTCAAAGTAAATATTATATATATTAGATGCAATCATGGGAAAACAGTTTTAAATGACTATTCATATCATTTACAAATATAAAATATAGCTTTTGGTTTCTTGTCTGGTTGTCTCTTGGCTTTTTTAGTGTCTATTTGTCCTGGAATCGATTAAAAACTTCTTGAAGTGTGTTACTATTTTTTCATAGCCTTAGGTAACTTACACTAGGTTAAATGTGATTTAAAAATGTTACCACTTAGGTGGTTAAATAACGGGTAAATATGGATTTTAAATACAAAAGGGGGGTTGTCTGTAAAGTCGGTTAACGGACGATAATTTTACGTTATAACGTCATAAGAAAACATTGATGAAAAATTGCATACTGTTTTTATTTTCAAATATTATTTACAGTTTGATGCGTCACAAGCCGAACGCTTAGGCCGATCGTGCCTATCTATCGCTTGTTCCGCGCTCTCGCTTGCATGCTCGGCTCAGGCAGAACGTGACAATGAGTCATTCTTTTTCGTGCGAGCAGCTGGCGTTCATCGATTTATAAGACGTTATCACGTCAAAATTCATAATATCTCTGAAAATAATCAAACATAACAAATGATATTGAGTAGCAATAGTAAACATACCAAAACTACCAACCGTCTTTATCGTTTTGCGAGATTTCACCCCACAAAAAAGGGCAAGGTTCTGTTTTAAGAAGAAAAATATGTTTTTCCGAAACCTCGAGAACAAGAGGTAGAAACAAAGACCGAAAAACATGTATAAAGAGTTAGTTTTTTTAATTTTCCAAATTTTACCGTTAAAATAGGTGAAAAAGGTGGAGGGTAAAATTTTTTTTTAAAAAAATAGTCCCACGAAACATAATATGGCAGTGTATAAATTTTGAATAAAAATAATAAACATAATAAAACTCAATAACATGTTTAACCGTTTTGCGGGATTTATCCCCTAGGAGGAGTAAAAGGGGTAGGTTCTGTTTCAAGAAACAAAAATGCATATTCAAATATCTAAAAAAAGACTAGAAATAAAAAACGAAGTATTAAAAATTGTATTATTTATTTTCATTTGTTGAAATTTTACTGTTAAGGGAGGTGAAAAGAGGGTCAGTTCGGTTTTTTATATATAAAAAATACGCATATCTCTAAAGCAAATCACGCAGGAGATGAAAATATAAGTTCACGAATAAAGTACGTAATAAGATATTTTATCGGGGTTCAACTACAAAGGAGGTGAAAAATTTGTAATTTAGATTTTACAGTGAAAATAATCACATCTGCAAAGAAAATTAAGGGAGAAGTAAGATCCTAAGTATGAAAAACTAACTCAAAAAAAAAATCTGCTTTATCTTTTTTGAATTCAACTACAGAACGACAAAGAGTGAATTATATGTTTTTTAAAGTTATATATATTCGAAACAAATCAAGCTGTGGTTAAGTAATTGAATATGAAAAATTTTAAATGTTATATTCACATAGAGCAATTTTACAATGTTTTATATTCTACCACACAGGGAAGGAATAAACTGTAGGTACATACTCTGGTTACATAGTAAAAAATCAAATTACTTAAGCAAATCAAGCGTAATACAGAATGGTTGGTAGACAACGTGATAGAGCGTGTTGGTAGACACATTTTTAAAATACATTTTGAGCTTATTGAGCATATTGCGCGTATCTACAGCACATATATTTTTGTTATATTTGTAATTTTTTGTGCTTACCTATAGCTACTATTATATACTTACACCTATTTTCATTCTCTCAGTATATTTTGTATTTTTTTTTGTTGTTTTATGTATTATTTCCTTGTTTGTTTAAATTATTTGCATAATACATAAGTACACCCTTTTCAATTTTATTGTTATAATCTACATACGTTTTACCGAAATTTCACCTCTTAACCTCTAGAGCTTTTTTTTTTTTGTAGCGTGTTTTGGATTTGATCTTTTCATTTACGTTCGGTCCCTGGTGCATCCAAGGCAGTGTAAGAAGTAGATAACGAATGAAGAATCAGTTCGGAACTCATAAAGTCTGAAAAAAGGAAACTAGTAGGCAAAATCGTCAACTATAACTTCCTTAAAAAATTTGCGTTCAAAGAGTTTAAGAGGCCACTCCAGTGTTTCAGGGACACTACGCAACCCGCGTTAACCTCATAAGATTCAATGCTATTTTCATTTTGCTTATAACTAATTAACTAATATAGATTTCGAAATGATGCTTGCTTGATATGTAAGACAACGATGCTCTTATCAAAGCCCCTTTCTTCAAAAACGTGCATAAATTATGGTTCAAACCTAGACAATACACTTATGCATATTAGTAAAGATTAGTATAAAACCATAAATTATGCACATTTTTGAAGAAAGGGGCTTTGATAAGAGCATCGTTGTCTTACATATCAAGCAAGCATCATTTCGAAATCTATATTATTTAATAAGTTATAAGCAAAATGAAAATAGCATTGAATCTTATGAGGTTAACGCGGGTTGCGTAGTGCCCCTGAAACACTGGAGTGGCCTCTTAAAGGTCTTTAAAAACTTTCTTAGGTATTGATTATTGCACCGGTGTACTGAAATGGTATAAAAACTTATCAGCTGAAAAATAATAAAAATAAGATGAGAAGGAAACATTAACCGCAAACAATAAGAAAGAATAATAAATTTAAAACAAAATGTCACAAATCCTGTTTAAATTCATCTGCTCTGTTTCCAATACACTCTCAATATATACCTACGTAGTATTCCTACCGTCGTGTTGCAGGGAGTTAATTCATCCTTAATTTTTGCAGAAGTGCAGAATGCTCACCTGGCACCACTTGGTCACTTTGAGTAAACCAAACAAGCCTAAGAATCAGCGTCACTATTCAGCGTTTACCTATTAAAGTAGCATGCTGTTGCGGTATTAGAAATAAGTGCCCAATATTAGAGTAACATTTTAACAATTTTATAAACAAATTAAAAAATGGGTGCGTGTACTTATGTACGCGCGTGAAAAGTTATACTTCTTTGGAACCATTAAAAAATTGTTTTTAATTGCATGAAAATAATTAATTACAATAAAATAATAAAAGGGCTGGAAAAAGATAGTCTACACAGTCAATAAAGTTCAGTTTAAATTTAAAAAATTAAATAAATAAAATTTAGAGAATAATAAATATATATGACATAATTTATACTAAATATTTAAGATTCTTAATTTTAAATATTTATTATTGATTATTTAATAATTTAAAAGAAAATAAATAAATTTAATATAAATTCAAAAATTTAATTTAAGTTTATTCATGTTTTAAATATTTATTATTTTCTTAATTTAATATTCACTTGTCATTCTTATCAAAAGTTTTCATTAAATTTGTTCATTTATTTTTATAAATATATATTATTTACACAATTAAATAATAAATATTAAAAATTAATATTTTTATTTGATGTTCGATTTTAATTTTTATCACAAATTTTTTATTAAATGTTTTATTAAATTTATTCCTTTATTTGGTAAATATTAAATAACCAATAATAAATATTTAACATTAATAATATAATAATAATTAGTATTAATTATATTAAATAATATTTTAATTTATATCAATAAATAATACATACGGATAGTTAACCTCAATTATATTGGAGCACTTCAAAAAGTATATAAGCACAATTTTTTTTACTAATATTTACGAATAGTAAATAATATTAATCAAAATATTCCATTTAAATCACTACTGAATATAATTTATTAGCACATATATAATTCGCACTTGTATGAAACTAAAACACGTGTTGTGAATGTAGAAACTATAAACATGTGGATAAATATGAAAACAGTGATCAGAGGCGACGAGCGTGCCAACATGCGCGACTAATAGAGGTTCTATTTCTATTTTGTTGGTAGCTTTTTTTCGAGACTTAATGAGCGTTTTAGCGGGCAGCTTCAACCTGTTAATTTTGTATTACAGTGATGCGCGCGCATCTTAAAATTTCACTCTCATCATTTTTTTCATAACGCGCCTAAAGAAGTATAACTTAAAAATTAATCAATTTGTAATTTTACCCAAATATGCGAGTAAACAAATACACAATTGAACTAGTGCACAAGTGCAGTAGTATGCGAGTGAGCAAGAACACAAGTGAGCAAGTACACACGTGAGTAGGAACACAAGTACGCAAGAATGCGAGTGAGCAAGAAAACACGTGAGTAAGTGCACAAGTGCACAAGAATGCAAATGATAAAGTGCACAAGTGCTCAATTATGCGTGTGAACAAGTAAACAAGTGAGAAAATATTCGAGCGAGTGAGCAAGCTTGCGAAAAGTCTAAGTACACAACAACTGCCTGAGTAAGCGAGTGAGCACAAGCATGTGAGAGCGCAATTACACAAGTGCGCCAGTATCCAAGTTTCAATTATGTGCGCGAGCGAAAATGCGAGTGAGTGAGCGAGCATGCCAACGTGCTGCGATGCGAACGTCATCGAGCGCCCCAGTCGGGTGAACAGGTCGTGGCGAGGGGGAGAGGGGTACGCACAACGCCAAAATGCCAAATTGACCACAACGCCGAATTACCACAACGCCGAAATACACTAACGCCGAAAAATGTCATTGCAGGACTGCCACAAAGGTTAGGTTAGGTTAGGTTAGACTAGGTTATGTTAGACTAGGTTAGGTTAGACTAGGTTAGGTTAGACTAGGTTAGGTTAGACTAGGTTATGTTAGGCTAGGTTAGTCTAGGCTAGGATAGGCTAGGTTAAGTTAGGTTAGGTTATATTACGCTAAGTTAGGTTAGGTTAGGTAAGGTTAGGTTTGATTGTGGTATTTCGGCGTTAAGGTACTTTTAAGAAACACACACGAATTCATTCAGTTGTTATTTCGGCGTTGTGGTACACATCAGTTTTCTAGCTGTCGGCGTTGTGGTCAATTTTGACATTCGGCGTTATGGTATTTCGGCGTTGTGGTAACGACCCGGCGGCGGGCACTCGGCATGCGGGGCGCGCGTCTCGGCGCAGGGTGTATGGGGGGGGGGGGGAGAGGGACCTCGCTGACCTGCACGAGCCGCACGACCGAGCGCAGCCTTGTTCCCTTATCCCCTTGTCCGCGCCCCTTGTGCAGCGGTCCGGTCGACCTCGCCTCGGGATTTGCCGCTACGTCGGCGCGGGATGAGAGACTTGAGTCCCGTGCAAGTCGACTGCACCGCTTCGCTAGGGGAAAAAAATATCCGGTTGAAGGAGTCACGAAACCTTACAGATGTCCAAAACCCAACAAGCAGGACACACTTGACAGTAGAATATTAAAGAGTAAAAAAATACGACGTTTTTTTTGTAAATTACTATCATTATAACTTTACATGTAATGTGTTGTTTTTTTTTAATTTCAATTAGAAAAATAAGATAGATTTAAATAAACTCATTTTTAGAAAATGCTTTATGGCACCCTATTTGTGTATTATGTGTGTTTATATACATGTAGCTTTAATGTGGTGGTTATTCGTGCTTTCATGAACACAATATTCCGGGGCAGGCCAAACAATATAATTTTTTCCTACAGTTTTTTATGTGGAAAAAGTATGTTAAGGGTGACTTGTCGCTCCTATCAAGGATGTATATATATATATATAACAGCGCAGATATTTGGGCAATCGGTAAAAATATATTCAATAAATAGAGGTATAGTGTGCATTCTTTGCCAAGTTGAAAATTTATTTATATCGATATGAGATATTTCCTTCTGTATAGCCAAATATATTTGTTACTCAAGTTTGTCGCTGATTCATAGCTTATGTGTTGTTATCACCTTGGTTTTACTATATACTTTTCTTGATTTATTTTTTAGGTTATTCCTAGCGAGGTTTTTTAAAGCCATTCAAAATTCTTCTAAAATTAGGTTTAATACAGGTATGGATTGTTTCGCTAACAATTTGCTCCTAAGGAGAGCGACTTCGGCTTTATAGACATGCAATTCGAAAACTATTGCTTCCATGATTCATTAGGACATAGGCAGCAAACGGCTGTAATCTGTTCATCAATATCATTTGCCGCAAATAGTGATTTTCTCGGCACTATTTCATTTTTTTTAGTTATTCGTACCCTCTATCAGAGTTCAGGGGCTCACACATAATTTAATGTGTTTCCGTAAATCCAATGGGGCCCTTGTTATTCGAGCAAAAGGCAGTCGGTCCACCCGCTGCTTTTGTTGACCACGAGAGACTTATTTTTTAGGTTAGTTAACCTCCGTGTGTATTCGTGTGAGAATTAATGGGCAGCAATATTGTTTTATGTTATTTTTTCGCTCTGAAAATGCCAAAAAAAAAAAAAAAAAAAAAAAAGCCGTTTCTGCCAGGCAAAGGGCCGAAGAATTTAAAAGCGATGGCATTTATGCGTCTGACGCAGTAACTCTCATGTGCAAATATTGTAACTGCAGAGTTAGTGTTAGTGTCGGGTTTCCCCGCCTGCCAGCAAGCTCGAGGCTTCAAGTGCCAGGCGCAGACTCTGTGTCTCTCGACGCATCCGGGCAGCTGTTCCCGCGCATCCGGCCTGCGCCAGCATCTCTCCCCCTCCCCTCTTCAAGGGTCACTCCTCGCCGCGACGTCATCGTCTGCGTGGTTTACCTGTCCTCTCCAGGGGGATGACAGTAGATAGGACGAAACGAATCCTTAAAAATTGGATCATACCATGTTTCACCAACATCGGGAAAAATAGATTACAAGTTTTGATCACTTTAGTTTATTACATGTCCAGTTGTTTTTAATTTGTGTTAATCTTAGTTGCTGTTACAGTACTAGAAATTACTTCTATTCTTCATGTAAAAAAAAATGCATAAATAAAGATTGTTGAACTGAACTACCAATCCAAAGGTTGACGGATCGAATCCCCGCCGCCGCGATACCTCCCATTTTTTGTACTTGTAAAAATAAATGCGGTGCAAGTGCAATTGTTGCAAAAAAAAAATATTGTTCACCATTTAAAGCTTAACACCTTAATTTAACGCAAGTTAAAATATATGTCTTGCAAAGAACATAAAACCGTATCACACATTCTCGTAACAATAACAGTGAGGCGTGATACGGAGGTTAATGTTTACACAACTATTGAGGACAGTTTGAGGTTCCTTTCGCCGTTTATATAAACAAAAACACGAGCAAAGTAAAATAAATAGAATTGATGTGACGTATTTGCACCAAGCTTGTGAACAAATATGCCAACTATCACGCGCTAAACCTTCCTCAGGATGTATTCGGCTGCAAATTTTTTCGTTGTCATGTTGCAAAGAAATTGTATGATCGCAAGGGTTTTGTTTACAAATTTAAGCGAACGATCATTACTATGGGAGTGGCGCCTCTCCCTTTACTTACTCTATGGTCCTCTCCCCGGGCACTGGTGTAGACCGCCATTTTGTTGCCAGAAACACACCAACCCCCCCCCCCCCCCGGGGCCATTTTCCCTCTTTCTGACAGGACTCAGCGACCACCACCCCTCCCGTGGACCGTGTGCGACACCTGCCCGATGGCTCACCAACTAAATTATGGCCTCTGGTACTCCCTGGTTTATGCGACCAGGGAGCACCGCCTCTCGACAGGCTCAGACTTGTCGCTCGATCAGGCAACACCGCCGCAGGACCTCGAGGTCCGAGCGCCGGATCCGGGCTTCGAACCACGGGCCCGCGAGGAGTCCCAGGCCGCGGATTGCCGCCCTTTACTTCCAGTTGTGAAAAAAAGATGTTAGGTTGTAATGGTGATGTAAATAACGGGATGTTCTCGACAGCTCTTCTGACTGTACTCTCTTCCCAACTCCATCCCCTCCTCCACTACGGTCGTTCGTGGTACCTTCTGTTGCGCCGCTCTCTGTCGGCCAAAGTGGGAACTATTAAGCCCCACCCTCTTCATTAACTATGCGAGCCACCACCTCCCTGCGGGCAGTCTCCCGGTAACTTCACTGAAGATCGGATCAGCGTTTCTTGTTTGCAGTTTTCTTCTTTTTTTTTTTTGCGTCGGAAGTCTCTCTGAAGAAAACAAAGGATGTAGTCCCGGAAGAAATAGTGAGCTAATTTCCCTATTAATTGTTTTAGAGTAAATTTTCTGTGGTGGTGTCTTTCACCTGGTTGCCTTTTGCCTTTCTCCGGCCTACCTGGTATGTAGCTTCTGGAACTTCCCCTCCGCATTGTGGGGTTCTCCCAGCATGGGAGGTATAGCAGCACCTTTTCGCCTCAGCTTTCTTCCCTTCTGGGCTGCCTTCCCCGTGTCTCCTGAGCGGACTCCTTTCGCTGCTGGCCGCGCCTGCCTGCGCTCTGCTCTGAGGCCCCGCCGAGGCCTCCCTCGCACCAGCCGGCGCACAGCAACTACGTCCCAGAGGACTGTGATTCCTGTATGGTCTTTAAGATCATTTTGACGTGACGTCTAATAAATCGATGAACGCCGGCTGCACGCACGAAAAAGTGTCTCATTAAGCACATTGTCCCGTTATTTGATGTCCCGTTACGCACATAGTTCTGTTACACTGTGTCCCGTTACGCACATTGTCCCGTTACACGGTGTCCCGTTACGCACATTATCCCGTTACACTGTATCCCGTTACGCACATTGTCCCGTTACACTTTGTCCCGTTACGCACATTGTTCCGTTACGCTGTGTCCCGTTACGTTGTGTCCCGTTACGCTCATTGTAAGCTTTAGCCGCATCTATCTCTCTTCCACTCGACTGTTTATAAAGTGAAATGAAAATTTAATGTGGTTTTAATTGCTTATTACAACAACAATTTCGACAATAAAGGTTAATTATTCTTGCATTTTAAAAATCTGATTACTAGTATAATTTCAATTATTTATTCTTTTATTATTAAAATAAAAATTATTCAAATTTATTCATACAGTATGCAATCATTTCATCAATGTTTTGTTATGACGTTGTCACGTTAAACTATCGTCCGTAAACCGACTTTACAGACAAACAATTTTTCAAATCAATCTCGGACTCTGTTACTTAGCCCAGAGCGCCTCTAGCATGTATCTGACATCTCATCACCTTTTGGGAATCTTTAGTCTGATCCCCCCCTGATGGTTGGGTCGCCATACGACGGAGCCATCCACAATCGAAACGACTCGACCACTTTTAAAACCGCCGCACAGAAATTTATAATGTAAGGACATTTAGAAATAAGTCGTTAAGTCCTTTTTTTAATTTTTTTATTTTTACTGTAACTGAGCAAATTTGATAGTTAATAAGTACCAAAATACATTATCTTTTTTTATGGTATTTACTCAAACAATTTACCTAACCACAGCGTGATTGTTATCCCTCAAAGTAACCTGTAAAAAAAAACAAGTGTTTCAAAACCAGACTTTTTAAAATGTAACAGATATACCATGAGATTACTATTAGTTCATTTCTCCTTCGATTTTTACGATCCACAAGTTGCTTACGTGATCAACAGTCGGTAGCTGTAAATTTTACTTTGTTCCATTTCTTCCACATCTGAGGTGTTCTTTTTAAATTATAGTTTTGTTTGCGGGTAATAACCAGCACGTGTTTCCTGAAATTTTATGAAAACTATATAAATATATTTAATCGGAAGTAGTGGGAGAATCATTTTCTAAGGAGGTTTAAAATATTATAATTGTGTTATTTATAAGTTCAAAAATGAAATCATAACAAATAGTATACATCAAAAATTGTGAGATTTTATATGCAGAACTGTAATAAAATATAGTTTTGAATGTGGTACTGAATTTTTGCTACTTCTCTCTTGTAAATCTGTTACGGAGATGATAGCTTATCATTTGTCTGCTTGATTTCTCATTATGTGTTTTACAGTTATTTGCGAGTTTAATGAACGTGTGAAGGTTATTCCAAGACGATGGTTGTGGTTAAATCATTAAAGATTTTATGAACTTATCTAATTTCACCAATATAATATGATTTCAATATCAGTAGTAAAAAAAAGTAATTAATAGAATACAAACAGCATTGTTATGGTTTTTCTTACTCCAAGTAAGCATTCAATATTAATATAAACACATTGATTAAAATTTAATTTTGTAAAATAATTGAGATAACTTTAATTAATAATTAAAATAAGTAAATATGCTGAATTTTAATTAATAAACATTAATTATTTATTAAATAATAATACAATAATTGTTAATGGAAATAAACTATTAATATGGGAATATTACTTCACTTATATAAATACACTGGAAAAATTTTATTAACACCATTTTGACCACTAATATTCACAATAAATGAATGTGTGTTTTTAATTATATGTACTAATAGTCAAAATCAATCACTAAAGTATAAGATTTAAAGCACATAAATAATTTTTATTTGTAGGATTTTTTTTTTTCAATGTTGTTAATATATATCGTTGCATGGTGAGTGCACATCGTAAAAATTCACTTTTATCTTTTTTTTCATTACGCGCCTAAAGAAGTATTACTTCAAAAACTAATACGATGTATGAAAACAGTATTGTGAGGGATTTTCTTAAACATTTTAGATAAGCTAAGTCATTTGGAAGTATTTGCTAGTTTCCCGCAGTAAAAGCACTGTGTTTGGTTTTCACTTGGGCTGAACACTGCATCGACCACGAGAGACCTGGACACCTGCGCGTGGTGGAGCTGGCGGACTTTCACGGACTTTCACGGACCTTCACGGACCTTCACGGACTGTCACGCCACCGGATGGACTGACATGGACAAGTTACGCCCCATCTGTAGAGACCTTGAGAATTCGCGGTGCTGTTTGGTGTCAGTCCACGTTCCAAAATTTCCGTACGCTGAATGGTCGTTGGCTATGGAGCACAGGCTCTCTGGCCCTTCCTGAAGGATTGGAAGCCAATGAAATACATACATCAAGAAATCATCTAGTCAAATCATTTGCGACTAGAATTGAAGGTGAAATGTGCCAGCAGCCAATTAACACCTGAGATAGACTTCATTAAATCTGAAAGAATGTGTATGTGTGTGAGAGAATGATATCCTAATAATAATAATATTCCATTGTTAAAAAAATTATGCCTGAATGAAAAATAATTTATAATTTAATATTATGCGCCAATTTTTGTAAGAAATACTCAGCTTTATCTTGTAAAACGTATTTTATATGTGCAAAAATAGCTAGCTGTAGCCAAGTATTTCACAAAGTTACAGTATTCTTGTTTCATTATTACAAACTAGTTTCCAACAACTTTATTTTTCCAAAGAATCATCTTTAAAGGTAAAGATTATTTTTTTCTGTGTTGAGTACCAATTAATAAGAGTTTCTGGTCGTTGGAGTAAAGTTGTTGATATTTTTTTTTTTTTTTAAAAAAGGCGTCTTGGATTCATCGAGGGATTCGCAAGTCTGAAAACCAATGTCGTTGCCGCGCTAATATCATCTCCAGGTTGGTTTGCAAGTAAACCAAGCTACGCTTTCGGCACGTCCACTGGCAATAATGCAGAACATGACTCAACACGTTCCGTCTTTTGGAGATGGCCCAACTCCTGGGACGTCATTAAAGTTTCTGTGAGCTTCTTGATGCTCTTACCTTGCTCGCTGGCCGCGGCATTGTTACCAACCACAGCACACACAATTCGGGTACACTCCCCTCCACATTCGGGTAACTTTCTGGCACATGAAGTTCTCAGTTCGCGTGTCATTCAGGTACATACACAAAAAAAAATAGTATGAAAACAAAATATTTCTTTCTTCTTTAAAACAAATGTTGTATACACTGTTCTGTTAAATCTCATAAAATAAAATTTTTATTGTTTGAATGCTATATTGGCTCTACTGATAAGTACTGCGTAGGATTTAAAAACCGGATGATGGTGAGGGAGATGGGGTAATCATGTACACGTTAAATACTACTGTTCGAGTCCCACGTGAAAAATGGTATTTTCACGTCAAAGATTGGTGTGAAATTACATGTAAATATTACTTGTAATATAAATATGGCGGCTTAAATTTGTGTTGTGCTTTAATAGTGTAGCTGAGACTGTTTTCCGTGATAAATATATATATATATATATATATATATATATATATATATATATATATCCTTGATCCTGTTGTCGTCGACCTACAGTTTACTTGGTACCTACTACCTGCAACTTGATCCTGTGGTTCTCCAGAGATCCTTAGCCGAGGCTATTTTCATGAAAGCAGGGATGTTTAATGTCAGAACTTTACGGCCAGAGCAATGACTAATTTGTTTTCCAGTCCAAGATGTTGTGATTTTCAATAAATTTTTTACTGTTAAATATTTTTTGTTTTCCTAAATTCGGATACATTTGCAAACCCACGCGGTTCTTCTCGGATACTGGGGTACAGGCACGGTAGTTAATTAGGGTACCTGTACGTGAATTCGGGTACGTCTGGCAACACCGGGACCGAGTCTGCTTTCAATAAAACTGATTACTGTCGCCGTGTGTCCCCCCCCCCCCCCTTTGCCACGTGGGCCCTCATCGGAATTGATTGTGACGAGAAAATTGCCCACACTTCTTCCCACCTCCCCCCCTTCCCCCAGGACTTTCACCATCTACTAGTTTTTTTTTTCTCCCCAACCCCCGAGGCAGTCGGTTATTCCGTTATTACTTGAGGGGTTGAAAGGAAGATGGGGGAGGGGTCGTGATTCATCGTCGGGTGAAACTAGTCCCGCTACTTCATAGGGGCGTCGTGACGTGGCGTGAGTTCATCCGCGGTCCTTACAAGGAAACTGTGTGGAGACGCTGGAAAATATACAGCCAGGTCATCGGCGGTGCAGTGGTCACACACTTTGTTACGTTTTGATAAACGGGATTTAGAAAACTACTTCTAAGGTATTTAATACGGAAAAAAATATCAATGCACTGCTTTGGGACAAATTTACACAGTAAAATATATCTTACGCGAGCGATAAGACTGGAGAGGTAGTTGCAATGATAAGTTATAAGAATTAAGACTTGGTCTCAAACGCCATATAGATTTTTTTTAATCTTAAGGGCTATTTTATATATTTTAGAAATATATACCTACTTTGCATTTGTTTTATCCGCTAAAAATATTTATTACAACAGATATTCGTTTAGTTAAATAGCATAGGTGTAAAAAGGCAGGTAAATAAACGTATGTATTAACACTGTCGCGCATATTTCACCCACGATATTACGCTAAGTAAAAATATTTCGAAAATATTTGTAGCCAGGGAAAAAAATTAATGAGAGACATCGAGATAAATTTTTAGATATAGCTCTTAAGTTAATATTATGAAAAACAAAATGAAAAAAATCGACCTGATGTAGGTGATTTTATGAACCTCATTGAGTTTCTGTTCGACACGCAGCGTCGTTTGAACCTGCCCGGAGGAGCTGAAGTGATACGAACGACACATTCCTGCTCGGGGTTCGATGCCCGACGGAGCCATCTCGCTCGAGCGACGCTTCGAGGGCGATGCAGAGAGGCTGGAGAAACCAAAATGACGCCCTTCTCATCCTGAAAAATGGTAGCTAACAATTTTCGACTCGAATACGGAGATTGCTTAAACGTTTTCCGGAGATTTTTTTACCAAGCGCCTGTAAGTAGGCTACATGAATTGCACATTTGAAGTCCGTGATGCCTTTTGGCCAAGGAGTCCATTCCATTCCCAGGAGACGGACTTCTATGAAGAACTGGTGCAGCGTTACGAAAAGTGATTTCAACTAAACGGCGTTAATTTGAAAATGTAAAGTAGGTTTTTAGTGAACAATACTGTAAATAAATACTTATTTTTGTTATCTTTTTTTTTTTTGACGTGACAACTTTTAATAAATCGATGAACGCCGGCTGCACGCATGAAAAAGTGTCCCATTACGTACATTGTTCCGTTACGCTGTGTCCCGTTACGCTCATTGCTCCGTTACGCTGTGTTCCGTTACGCTGTCAGCGAGTGCAGTAATAATAGGTTATGTTACAATTGACTAAAAAATTATAGTGATTCATATAATTTATGATAGATATTTGATTACAGTTTATTTATATGAAAACTTGTTCATAATTACATTTAAACTTTATAGCTTAACGCCAGTTTTTAAAATTAATTACAAGTCATCTACACGTGAACTGTTTCGTTGACTGTTTGTAAAGTGAAGTGAAAAGTTAATGTGGTTTTCATTGCTTATTACAACAACAATTTGGGCAATAAAGTTTAATTATTCTTGCATTTTAAAAATCTGATTACTAGTATAATTTCAAGTATTTATTTATTTATTATTAAAATAAAAATGATTCAATTTTATTCATATAAGTATGCAATCATTTCATCAATGTTTTGTTATGACGTCACGTTAAACTATCGTCCATAAACCGACTTTACAGACAACCAATTTTTTTTTTGATCAGACGGAGCTTACTTTATGAATAGCCCTCCAAATTTTTGAATTCACCGGACGCATGAACCAGCGCTACAACCCGAGACCTCTCCTGAAAGGGAGCCCCGTTTATAACCTATAACCTTCCACGCCACTTCACTCGCTAACCGACTCGTTTGAAATTCAATAGTTGGTTCGGGGTTTTTTTTTTTCGGGGTTCACAACATGCTTTTGCTTTACTCGCAGCTTCGCGAAAACCAGGTAAATATGTTAATTTACATTTTTTTTTTTTTTTCCCTCTGGGGTGGGAAAAAGGGCAGTTGGCTTGTTTGTTTGCAGGACTTCAGAAGGGCCGTGCCAAAAGGCCAGCCGATAGTTGTTTCAGTTTCGGTAAACGAATTTAAAGCGTCTCCCAGCGGCAGTCCCGCGGGAGAGGTGGAGGTGTAGGGGGGGGGGGGAAGGGAGGGGGGGTTGCCGGACAAACGCAGGGTGGTTGTTTGCGCGGCTGTTGTCCGGACGGCGCACGGACACGTGCCGGACTCCCACGGACACAGGAGGGGGGCGGTTGCCCAGGTGCTCTTCAAACTGCGCCCCGAGGTAATGTCAACACTGTGCGTGCGGTCACCAGCTCCCCCGGGCTGGATGGTCGCCGCTACAACGCTCTACGCCACTTCAGAGCAGGCTGTGCGATTCCGGTGTCCTCGGCTGCAGTGGCGTGAGCAGAACTTGTACGCGGGAGGGGGATTCACATCCGATAATATATAAAACCAATGCCAATGACTTCCGTACATTAAGCTACTCGATCACCAGGAGAAAACCACGTCTTAAACCAAAGCGTTTCATATCATGAAATTATTTGACTCTTTCGACGTGAAACTTCTTTGGGCACGATGAGAGAGCGAAATTTCAAGGCAGACGAAGGTTTTCGTGTAACGTTCTTGAGAAATATTTCTGAAGCAAAAAGGACAGATAATAGGTACTTGTCCAAAGAGATATTAAGTCAGCACTATGCGATATACATTACTGGACTCGTTTTCGTTCTCCTCTTTGTGCGATTATTCGTCCCACACCCAAAAAATAAATAAAACGAGAGAGATAGATGAGCAAAATAATAAGTTAGAGGGTGTGCGCATGCACGTCTTTCAGGAAATAGATATAGGTATCCTATGCAGTCAGCTGTGAGTGACATGAATTTTATATTTGCTACCAGAGCGCTCACGTTCCTCCTTGTTCAACCAGCAGCGTAGAGTGCGGTGTTGTGGCATTCCCTGCTTTTCCTGAACAGATAGCACTACCTGTTAGGAATTGCAAATTTCGTTCAGAGAGGTTGCGTAACACACGAAGTTTTTCTTTATGGTGTGAAGTATTTCAACAGTGAGTAATATGTATTGTTAATTAATCGTTATTTATTTATCAATAGGCCTACTTATTGTTAATCTGAGCAGTTATTTTGAAGTGAGTAAATAATTATTGAAAGAAAGTAATATGGCGTCTCGGTCTTGAACAGGTGATGATATTTGTTATTCCTTCAAATTAAAAAAAAAAAACTGCAAGTCCTAATATGTGTGTTATTTCTTTATATACCTTAATTAATTCTCAGTCTGGTAAATGTTTTGATGGTTGTGTGGTCAAAGGAGTATGTTTTTCAACCCTGAGGTTCGAAATGTGATGGTTCAAATCAGAGCGATACTGGTGCTCTCTAGGAACAAACAGTAGAAAGAAAGATGACGGAATCCAAGACGGCGGCCTCCAACCGAATGGAAAAACAATATATTGGCCGTGACATCAACCAAGATGGTAGCCTCCAGCAGACGAAAAGATGGCCGACATGACGTCAGAATCGATAAAAGAGTCTGAGACATAAGATCCAAGATGGCGGACATGTGAATAGAATTCAATTTGGCGTTTATAACGAAAATTTGTAACATTATGGGATTGGGGTACCCGGTAACTAGATGGAAGAATTCAAGGTCAAAGTCAAAGGTCAAAGGTGTAGGTCAAAGTTCAAGGTCAAATTCAAGGTCAATATCATCCAAGATGGCCGCCGTAACGTCACAATCCTAATGGCGGCCGTAACCAAAAGTTCAACGATTACATCATCATTCAAGAAGGCTGCCATGACGTCACAATATCCAAGATAGCACACATCGGTACCAGCGCATAACCCAGAACCCAGTCGCAGGACCGGCCAGTATATACAACTAGGGTAGAACTGGCGAAGGGTTTTTTTTAAAAACAGACAAATCGCTGTATAACTCCCATAATATGAATAATATCACATTAATTTGAACGTATCATATCTCGTAGGAGTTTTACTAAAAGTCATTTATCTAAAATTTTTGAAGCGTTCTTTGATAAGGCGAACCATTGTTGGAAGATGTTAAAGAAATGAGAAGTAAAATTTTTAAAAAAAATCATAACTCCTTTAGTAGGTACACTTTAAAATTAAAAAGCGATGATAGGATCTTATAGCATATTGCCATACATTCACGTGTCAGTAATATTGCATACAAAATTTCCCATATCAGCTAAAAAGAATTTTTTGTAAATAATTTTTTTGATTTGAAAAACGTAACAGTCAACAAGAAGTCTGGTTGGCTAATACAGATTGTGGAGACCAAATACTTTACATTTTGCAAATGGTGAAATAAATTACAACAGCAAGTAAAGTATGTGAGGTAACAAAAACATGATTGCGTACTTGAATTTGGACACGGTACCCGTATGTTTATTTCGACGCTGTGTCTGTTCCTAGATGCATTATGCCGTCACGGTGCCAATGAAGTTGTACTCAAAGCAGACCGATTACCAGTGATTGGTAGGGTCTAAAAAAAACCTTCGGGTTCGTAAATATACAAACAATAATTGAATTTTTTTTATACATTCTTCTTACTAATTAGTTTTCTACCCATCGCCGTCTGTTATGGCTCTACTAAAGAAATTGAAATTTTTACAGAATCCACCAATTCCAGGGAAATTCTTAGATACGTGGTTATTGGAAGATATTTTTGTAATGGGATCAGTAATGTAATATTGGAGACATAGCAATTAACTCAAGGCACATGGCTCAAGTGGCGAAAGTCGTTAGATTTACACAAACAATGTGTAATTGCTCATATTAATGAAATCCAAATCGATATTCAGATGAAACAGAGCCAAAATGATCTTGAAAGCCGTATAGTTATAAGCATCTGTGCATGACCATGTGACGTATAACACTATCTATCAAATGACAGGATGCAAGCCATATACCCCATAACCATCTTTGCATAACCTTGCGATGTAGAACACTACCTAACTGCTATCAAATGACGAGCTGCAAGCCATGTACACAAACACAATTAACACAAAATTCTTCTATTTCCAAAATATGTTTTCAAAAAATTATATTTTAATTATTCAAGATTATTGATAGAAATAGCGTACAATAGTGCACTACCTGGGGATTTACATTTCTTATAAATGAAATTTAAAATAAAAGAATTACATAGTTTCAATAAATATCGCGTGCTTGTGGGCCTATAATAAAACTGCAGTCACCTTAATTATATACTAAAATAGCTCCATCCAACCGCAGATTTATATATATATACGTTAATCTGTCTGCACAGTTAGTGAAACCATCTTAATTTTTTATGTTATTTTTATTTATCGCCAAATATACTGTCAAATATTTTTAACGTCTTCCTTGATAAAGTCTGTAAGATATAGACCTCAGTTATGCCGTCGATAATATACAAAATACTGTTCGAAGAAAATATTCTTCGCATCCAAACCAAAACTTGCAAACGCCACTGCAGTCAAACGATTCAGTTTCGCAATAAAGCATACGACCCTCAGCGGCGATGCGGCTCTCTTCATTCACTGGCTGCATAAAGTTTTAACGCCGCTCTTGAAAGCACCTAGCAGTTTTCATTTTATTACTGTGGGCCTTCGCAATATTCACTATATCGCAGTCTAACACCCTCTCAAAATGGATAAATAAATAACTTCGACCAAGTTCAGTAGCGATTACTACTCATGCACGCAGTTTCTCCAGTGTAGACATAACTCGCTAAAATTGGAACAGTACACATAAGTTGCAGAAGGATTGGAAACGGAAAGCACGGCCATTTTACACTACGACTACGCGCAGCAACTATCTGCTACTAGTTATTGAGGCAAAAAAAAAACTTTCTTCTTTCCACGTACAACTCGGCGATTTCGCCGCAGTTAAAGTGTGTGACTTTCTCAGTAAACTATTGAGGCGTGTGCCCCGCCCCACGTGAGTTTAACTGTTATTTTATTTATTAATGTTATTTATATTCTTATTTATTTATATATTCTTATTTATTAATTCTTATTTATGTTATTTAAGTTCTTTTGGGTAATTAATTTGCACAGAGTCGTGGGGGCAAATATTTATTAAACTCGAACCACGCGTTAGAGACTTTGGCTGGGTTGCAGCACCTGAGTGAGCACAAGTGACAGTTGGCAATGGTCAGTACTTTTTTGGAAGAGTTGGTAGCAAGTGTCGTGTGACGCTGCCGGCGGCTGTGACGTGAATGACTGACACCGAGACGAGTGTGTGGGCCGGCGCGCGGCAGTTACGATCCGCGACGGGAGTGAATGCCCAGCAGCAGGGAGCGAGTTGCCGGACAGCGAGTGTGGTCGCTGAGGACGAGGCGGAAGCAGTCGTGTGCGAGGCGCACGCGACCCAGACGGCTGCAAGCACACTGGGGCCTTTCGACAACTGCAAACTACCAGACATTCAAGTAAGGTCGTCGCCATTTTCCCACCCCTCGACTCGTCTTTAACGCACTCCCATGCAATATTACGAGTCACCGAGATTTTTGAAAAACTTTTTTGAAGTGAAACTTCTAATGCGACTTCCAACAAGGTTGCGTTAAACGTTTAACGCTCCTTGGGAGGGGGAATAGAAAGAGACAGAGCGAGAGTAAGGAACTAAGTAGAGAGTAAGAAAAAAATAAAGATCCTGACAGTTTGTAGTGTCGCCATATTTGTTTCAATTTTCAATACCCTTTTTGTATATTACAATTTAAATTGCAGAAAAAAATCATGTTTCATAGACACCTAAATAGTGAGTGTGTGTCATTTCTCTATGTCCACGAGGTCGCGCCGCGTCAATTTTCTCCTTGGGGCGAACCCGTCCGCTTAATTAAATAAACAGCTTTTAACGTTGAATGATTTCATGATTTATTTCATGAAAATCTGCTCTCATAAAAAAAGTTAGTTTTATAGACATTCAATAGGTCTCTCTCTCTCTCTCTCTCTCTCTCTCTCTCTCTCTCTCTCTCTCTCTGAAAATCAATCTATGTATCGTTACAAATTTATTTCCTTTATTTTTTTAGGTTTGATTTTTAACAATATGATTTCACTAGAAATTAATTTCTACCCCTTCCTATTTTCATTTCCACATTACGAAGTTTCACTTCTTCCGCGCGGAGGGACTCCACGCACTATTTTTGTTTTATACTCGTCTGTGCTGATTGAGCGCGCCTCTGAAAGATTCGGTCCCCGAACTTGGATCGTTTAAATGATTTAGTGATATTTCTACATTGACTTTAACGTTTGCGGAGTTGATTAGCTGCAAGATTAGCTTTCACGAACAACGTTATTAAGAGAACTCATAATGCTAAAGACTGGAAGATTTGTTTAAATCATTTAATTTCTCCACTTCAGTTTTTTTTTCGTTAATAACGAGCTCAACCCATTTAACACCGGTTGCTGTGCACGCTTCGTGACGTCACTACGTGTAACCTGCGCATCTTTCGAAATGCGAAACGCTGTGGAGAAATCCCTACGCTATGTCACCCAACAAGTAAACTTGCAATAGACAATCGAAGGCCTTTCAGACTTTGCATTTCCGTAAAAAGTCTTGGTACGAGTGCAACCCGAGGACTTGGACTCTTATCTTTGAACGTACTTAATATATTTTTTTTCTGTTACTGTTGTAAATTATTTTGTATTCAGACGTGTAAGATCAGGCGTGTAAAACAGCTGCTTTTTATGAAGTCAAGCGTTTTGTTTGAAAATAAATGTATCGCAGTCGGAATCCAACAACAAGTCGTTGTAGGTTGTTTTTACACCCTGTAGGGCCTAACGTTGCGCGAATTTTTCTCATATTATTCTCCGCTAATGTTTGTTTTCCTCTGCTTGTTTGCGTGGATGTAGACAGCGCGTTTAGTTGGTCGATTTTTTTGTGAGATTACAGCTGGTCTACACCCAATATTTAAGTTGAGGCCCACCCTGTGGGGTGGTTTAAAGCCTCACTATACAAAGTATCGAGCCAAAAAAAACGCGTCAAGAGATACGCAAAGTTCACGTCGGTGGCTCGCACAAGTTTGTGTATCGTGCCTCACGTACAAAGTTTCTTGCAGTAGGGTGGATTTATAAACCAAAGGGGGCGCGTCTTAGGGGTACACACTTACATGGTGAAGTTCTGGTAGGCCGGATGAGTTACACCGAGTTCCGCCGAGTTCCATCCTTGCGCGCACGATCCGCTCATCTCACTAGCTTCTGCGCTGTGCCTGCTCGCCGCGGATAGCCTACAATTCACACGGCTGAGAGTCACCACCACAACCCAAACTGATCCGAAGTTTACCGAAGTGAAATGTTAGGTTATGTTATGTTAGGTTCGGTCAGTGTAATTCCGGGAGGGTAGGTTAGGTTATGTTTGGTAATAGTAACTAGAATGAAATATTGGTTAGTGTAACGTCATTTAAAATTTTCTCTTACCGTAAAATATTTTTTTTTTTCACGAGCATTCCGCCGTCTGCGGAGAAATTGGGAACTATTCGGGTGTGGCTCACATCCCTGTGAATTAGAGGCCTCCCGCTCGCCGCTCCGGTGATCCACCTGGTAATCCTACGATTCACGCCGAGTATTCGACATGCCCGAAGATTACCGAATACCTGCGTTCGGGTGACTTCGGAATTCTTTTGTTTAGGTGAAAAAAGCGCGGGTGAGTATGACATGCATTATGAATTAAGTGAGTTTGACTAACCCAACCCAACCCAACCTAACATAACCCAACCTAACCTAACCCAAACTAACCCAACCTAACCTAACCTAACCTAACCTAACCTAACCTAACCTAACCTAACCTAACCCAACCTTACCCAACCTAACCTATTAATGGCTTAATTTGTTATGAAACTTCCTACCTTTATTTGTTTATGTCCGGCATTTAAAAACAGACGTTTTTTCACCTAAACAAAATAATTCCGAAGACACCCGAAGACAAGTATTCGGTAATGTTCGGTCATGTCGAATACTCGGCGTGAATCGTAGGCTTCCCTGATCCACCTGACGGCCGTGCCGTCGCCAGGAACAGACACCCGGCATAGAGCGTAGCTTCCCGTAGAACAACCCTTTCTCTTACACGCTCTCGTTTTATTTAAAAAATAAATGTAAACCCAGAAATTTTATATAAACCCAAACAAATTACCGTTATACTTAAAAACAAACTGTCTTATTGACTAGATGCAAACCTAAAGAAACATAAAAAAAAATTACATCATGCAAAAAAAAGAGGTGACGAATGCCTCAATTTAATTATTTAACTATTATTTTCTCTCAGTTGTAAAACAAAAATTTAATTATATTTTCGTTTGTTCAGTTACGAAAGCACTTTAAAATCGCTCTTCTACTTTTTCCTTTCGCTCTCGACCCTGTTAAGAGATACGGCGTCCCTGAACTGTAGCGACGGACACAATAAAGGCGACATTCGCGAGAGATGTGTTATTTGCAACCCAACTCGCAAAAGTGCGCGCGTTATTCATCTCCACTTCCCCGGGAGTGTTTTACATTCAGCGAGGTCGGAACGAACGCGGGCGAGAAACTTTAAACTGCAGGGAAGAGGTCTCGTGCAAAGTTACAAGAGGAGTGGGGAAGTGTTCATGTTGGTGGGGTGGGGAGGAGGTGGCCGAATTTACGGCGGCACATTTGGAATAAACGGAGTCTATGAGGAGGTGACGCAGCGGGACGTGAAACAAAAACAAAACCTTCTGTTCCTTCGGCCACCCAGACATCATTCCCGCGCAAAACAACTTTAAAGAACGTCGAAACGAATACTCTCTTAAAAAAATAAAATTACCATGCAAAACAAAGTTTGGCAATGTCAGATCCAGTAAATGTGTTGACTATTTTATTTTCCAACGATGGGAAATTTTTGACGTGACAACGTCTAATAAATCGATGAACGCCGGCTGCACGCACGTAAAAGTGTCCCGTTACGCGCATTGTCTCGTTACGCCGTGTCCCGTTACGCTCATTGTACGCTTGCGCTGCATCTATCTCTCTTCCACTCGATTGTAACAACCATTATTTGACTTTTTCGAGGCACATTAAACTTGAAACACTCCCATTCGTTTCCTACTTTTCCTATCATCGTCCTATCCTTAACAGAATAACACAGACTGGAAGAAGTTAAATAGCAAACATGTATAAAAGTTACAGTTAAAATAATCTCTTCGTTAAAGTGATATACATATTTGAATTAATGAGTGCAAATAAAAGTAAATTTATCAATTAAAATGTAGATTTCATTTCCCCCCATCTTTGTATCCATACAAAATAGTGATAATTCAATAAAAATTGTTCAATTTTATTCATAAAAGTATGCAATCATTTCATCAATGTTTTGTTATGACGTTGTCATTTTAAACTATTGTCCGTAAACCGACTTTACAGACAACCAATTTTTTGTTTTAATAATAAAATATATTGAAATTTGGACCGACGGCTTAAACGATTCTCAGTTTTATATTGCGAGGAAAGGAAAACAGTTTCAAAAAACAAGTTGTTGTAAATAATATGATGGGAAAGGTCCCATCATGCATCAATGACGAGAATATAAGAACAATAAATATAGTTTAAAAAACTAAAGAAACATGCTTTTAAAGATTATCAAACTAAAAAGTTAAAAATAATTTTAAAATTTAATTTATGACAATAGTATATAAGCAATACTAGTATAAATGAGAAAAAAGCTTGAGGCGCTTTGTGCCATATTTTTTGTATATTAAGCGCCCCATGCTCATTTCTCATTTATACTAGTATTGCTTATATACTACTGTCATAAATTAAATTTTTTAATTATTTTTAACTTTTTAGTTTGATAATCTTTAAAAGCATGTTTTTTTAGTTTTTTAAACTATATTTATTTTTAACTTTTTAGTTTGATATTCTTTAAAAGCATGTCTTTTTAGTTTTTTAAACTATATTTATGTATAATTATCATAGGGAAATGAGTTACCGACACTACCTATTACCATCTGAGATAACTATTTGGAGTTGCAACGTCACAAAGAAATGGTAAAGTCTCTCCGAATCATTTACAGTTAATGTATGGATATAATCTTAGAATTCACCGGAAAAAAAAAACTTTTTTTTTTTTTCGGCGTGGCCGGGAGTAGAACCCACGATCGCTATATCCGAAAGCTGACGTCACAGAAGTCGCGCGCCTTAGACCGCTCGGCTAACGAACGTAATGAGATTGGTGGGACATTTTACAGTGATGAGTCACTCACTCTTAGTCGAAAGAGTTACAGACGGACAGACAAACATACAGGTGAAGCTAATATAAAGCATGTAATAGTAGAAACTGAACGACTTGACAGAATCCTATAAGGTTGGTTTTGTTGGCTACACCCCACCCCACCCCCATGAACACTTCCCCACTCCTCTTGTAACTTTGCACGAGACCTCTTTCCTGCAGTTTAAAGTTTCTCGCCCGCGCTCGTTCTGACTGCCTCGTGGACACACAAAAAGCATGATTATTGCCCGTATCTCGAAATTAGTGGCTTTTTGTCCTTTGCATCCTCTCCCCCTCCCCCTGCAGGTAATTGTAATAAAATTATTGTATTTTGATCGTTTTTTTAATATTCTTTCCATTTAAGTAATACTCCTCGAAATGCACCCAAAAAATTATTTTCAGAGTTACGAAAATTTCGGGGGTAGATGATGCCCAAAGACTTCAGGAGTGCGTCAAAATCAACGTACCTAAATTTTCCCATATTTGAAAAATCTGTGCCAATGACCTCCACTCGCGGAAGGGGGGAAGGACGGCTGCAGTCAAAACCCGGGCAAATTTCCCATAATCCCCTGGCTCCATTAATAGACGAAAAGCAAGCAAGCATCGCGAAAGGTGTGGTTTTTTGCCCATAGCTCGAAAGTAATGGTTTCGTGCCTCTATAACCCTCCAACTACAGGTTTTAGTCATGAAATAGTTTTGTCATCCGGATCACATATGTAGGCCTATACTTGTGAAGTTTCAAATCGATACGATAATTATAATTAGGTTAAACTCGACTTCCAAGATTTGATTACATAGTTAGTTACAAATGAAGCAAATAAAAGCGTGTTAAAAAACAATTAATCAACATAAATGTAAAATAAACCGGTTGGAAAAATATATCGGATAACCAACATACAAATAAAAAATTATTATTAAGTACAATGGTTCCTATGGAGTATGAACAATGGTTATTTTAGTTTTAAATATGTGGAAAATGTTTTTTTTTTTTTTTTTTTTGCTGAACGCTCCATATCTAAAAGCCTCGTATTGAACCTATTATGCTTGTTACTGTTTTAACAGTTCCATGCATCCCAACAGGGATCGCCAACGGATAAACAAAAAACTATTTATTAAATTATTTGGACTATGATAGTTTTTTTTCCAAAAACTTGTCATATTTCTTTGGATTCAAATCTTTCCGTGTGCTGGCGTTATCATATGCTTGAATTGGCTTGGATTGTGGATTTTTGCCAAATCTATTTGCTACCCTTAAGATGGCGGTTGCAGTTTCAGCTGAAACGTCGGACAACATGTGTATATTTATTTTTATTTCCCCTGTTTTGGCTTGGCAAACTTTCCACGCGACCAGTTAATTCAGAAAATGGTCAGTGAATATTACTATCTCACTACGTTGTAGTTTAATGTGCAATCCGTATTATTGATTTATATTGATATAGGAGTTTTGAGCAACTGCTTATCGTGCCAAGTTGTTCTTCTCTGTGTAGGCTAGTCGTGGCGAATTTCGAGCACAAGTACGGGAAATTCATTCCTGTTGGTAATTAATAAATATTATTTCTGGTCAAAAAAATTAAAAAAAATTAAAAAAATTTAAGGATTATATATCATATTGAAATCAGTTATAATGTAAAATTAGGGTTGTGTTAACACGTTAATTTTTACATTACAAAAAAGTTTTCGTTTCCCAAGGTTTTATATTTAGGTACAAATCCTAGAAACCGGTTATTAGCTAAGCGAACGTGTCACGTGGGTGCAGGCACGGCATAAGTTGGCAACAATGATATAATACAGCGCAGTCTCGCTTGTGCTTTATCTCCGAGTTCATTCTAAGCTTCAAACACCACCGAGTGTGATTAATCGAAGTAGGCTGAGTTCACAATTTAAAATAAAAGAATTTTGTCTGAAAAGTCGGTTTAAGGACGATAGTTTAACGTGACAACGTCATAACAAAACATTGATGAAATTATTGCATACTTTTATAAATAAAATTGAATCATTTTTATTGAATCATCACTATTTTGTATGGATACAAAGAAGGAGTGAAATGAAATCTACAATTTAATTGATAAATTTACTTTTATTTACACTCATTAATTTAAATATGTTTATTACTTTAACGAAAAGATTATTTTAACTATAACTTTTATACATGTTTGTTATTTAACTTCTTCCAATCTGTGTTATTCTGTTAAGGATAGGACGATGATAGGAAAAGTAGGAAACGAATGGGAGTGTTTAAAGTTTAATGTGCCTCGAAAAAGTGAAATCGATGGTTGCTCCAATCGAATGGAAGAGAGATAGATGCGGCGCAAGCGTACAATGAGCGCAACGGGACAAAGCGTAACGGGACCATGCGCGTAACGGGACAATGTGCGTAACGGGACAATGAGTCATCCTTTTTCGTGCGTGCAGCCGGCGTTCATCGATTTATTAGACGTTGTCACGTGAAAAACGTGAGCATGTCTTTCAGTACTGGCCAGAGATGTGTAACATCTAACCTCGTTAAACAAGCAAATTCATGTGTTCTCATGTTGCGAATACTTATTATACGAAACTCAGATAACAAAATTCTATTTATAATTCTTTAAAATTATGCAGGGCGTGATAAATATTCAAGCAATTTTTTTTTTTGCTACATTTCTTGAGGCAAATCACACGTATTTCGCGCACCCACCGCTAAAATTCGTTGCCGGAGCAGCTACGTTGACTTTTAAATCATTTTATTAGCAGACAGAAAAATTTAATTGTATAATGAGACGGCACCGATAAAATTTTAAAAAATATATATACTAAACCCCGGTTTTGTGCCTATTTTCAACAAGGGATTTTGTTAAAATACTGCCCATCTTTTTAAAATTCATTAAAGAGTTTATACTATAAAGTTTCCTTTTGTCTCTGTGTAATTTGGTTCTCACCACCCGCCATAGATGGCAGCACCGTGGTTACACATTTCTGTTTTATGCGATTTCGTTTCGAATAATTAAAAAAAAAAAAACTTCCTACCAAATTTCGAATGCCGAGAGCTAATATTTTACACATTAAAAAATATTATAAGTGAGCACATACCAGGCCATGTTCACGACTGTGAACATGACCTTTGAAAAATCGGTTCAAAATTTTAATCTGTACTTTAAATTTAAGCAAATTAAATTTGTCGATGTATCAGACATATTTTGGTAGTGTTAGTAAATTATTATCTATAATAACAACCAAACTATAATTCAGTAATATTGAAATATTGAACAGCAGTTTGTAAACACAGTTTTTAAAAATATAAAAAAATAATAATTTCGTTTATGTCAATTGTTAGTTAACAATATTGAACATGAATTTTCACATTAGTATTTTATTTACAATTTTTGCTAGTTACGTATTCTAAGTCATTGCGCTATTTATATTTTTTAAAGCAACAATTACCTCAGCATTGTATTACTTAGACAATTAATCGCCTCAGTATATTTATAAATGGAAACAGTTCTCAGGTCACACTAAAGTGACACCCTACTCTTCCCTCATTGGCTGTTGCGTCGTGTGTCCGTAAAATAAAATAATAATAATTCCCTTCCTATACTGACGACCACTCTCCCATGCACACTACCGTACTACGAATATTTGAGGATCAGTAGGATCGGGAAAGAAATGGCGGAAAAATCTTGAGCACACAACCTACTGTTACCTCAGTCTTAGACAAATTATAGTGTCGTTAGGAGTGCGTGTAACAGTTACGTCTGGCGCAAGGGCGGTGCTGCCAACTTGCAGGCACAAAAATCAGTAATCACAGTTATGGATGAATTAAAACAAGCGTAAAACAAACACGATTAAGTTTACATCAAATACCGAACGCTGCTCATTAATTAATTCGCATCCTTTCCTATACAGCAACGAGCTAATCCATTAATTAAGTAAATTATTGTCACATAGGTTTACAGACCACTTAATATTTCAAAAGTTCAAATAAGGTTTAGGATATTATTTTTTATGTAAAATACTTTACAATAGGTGTAATTTCGTATGAGCTACATGAGCAATATTTAAAGAAACGCCGATACGTATGGTATTTCAGACATGGCATTAGGTTTCACTGTTTACGTAATAAATAAATATTAACCCTACGTTGTTCCGTAGCTGGTATTAATTAATGAGAATTCGTAATGCTTGACGTGAGGGTTTCGAGCCCCCCGATTAAGGACAAAGGCTTCGGACAAAAGGATGTCGGAGAATATGGTGAGCTCTGGCTCATTTGGCCACCCACTAGGTCATCACCAATCAGTTCAGGCCGGTGGGCGGAGTCAAGCTCACGATCCCCGCTAAATGAGCCCCAATTATCTTGGGCGCTGAATACCAACAAAGTGCGAAAGGGGAAACAACACAACACGTGTTCTGGGGCAGTGAAGGTAAGCTAGAATTTTACTGTGCTTCTATTTTGAGTTTTACGTCTCGTCAATAGCAATATCATCTCTGGCGGATACTTGTGACTGGAAACAACGCTAATGAATAAATTATGGAATAAATCGTCCATGAATTACACTGAACATTTACAAAAGATTCATTTAGTAAACAGTTGCCAGAAAATAGTTTGTTATACCCCTAAAAATACATTCTAACTTTTTACAACAAAGTGGTTATTTTTTAATGTATGATATACGTTTTTTTCGAATTAAATACTGAGTATTCTTTCCGAAAATTGGCGAAAATTTTTATATTTCAATTGATGTTTAACACAAGAGTAATTTTTTATACCATGGAAAAATAATCGAATATTCAACCATATGACTTTATTTTGTTGTATCGTGCTTATTACGTGTGCAGTTAATACTGAAAAGATAGTTAAGGAACGGATTACAAATAAAACTTTAACTTTTGGTGGTACTGGGACAACACAAAGCATAAATTTCCGGGTAAAACTCCAAACCAAATGTTAATGCGAACACAGTTTTTTAGTGATACTGTTATTTTCATGCAAAAGTTAAATACGCTAAAATTTACGTCTTTTTCGTTAAATGTACGTAGTCTGGCATTTATTATCGTATCTTACTGCTCAGAACGTATCGTTTTTGTTGATTTTGCTTCCTATTTGCGTCCTTTTCGTTGGTTGTGCTTTCTTTTCCGTGGATTGTGCTTCCTTTTCGTTGAATTTGCTTCCTTTTTATTTATTGTTCTTCCAATTGTGCTTTCTTTTCATTGATTGTGCTTCCAATTGTGCTTCCTTTTCTATGATTGTGCTTCCTTTTCGTTGATTGTTCTTTCAAATGTGCGTCCTTTTCGTTAAATGTGTTTTAATATGTGTTCGTTGTGTGTGTGTACTGTGTATTCATTGCGGGTCCTGTGTGTACTGGGTATCCATTGTGTGTCCTGTATGTACTGTGTGTAGTAGTAAAATCTGTAGTGACACTGAATATTTACTGGTTCAAAAACTTCTTGGTCTTGTTAAAACATTTTTCAGGGATTCTTGGTACTTTGATAACAAAAAACATGATCCATTGGTTTAATTGATTGTAATTGATTTTTGTGATACTTTAGGTCTGACAGTTCGAAGACTTTGTCTTGACTGGTTGAAATATGTTATATTAGCAATAGACGAAGATGGTCATGAGGTTCGGAAATGTCTGGTCTATACGACTGAAATTGTTCATACATGGTCTCGTGATCCGAAGACAATTGGCCTATATGTGTAGCATATTACATGAACTCGTCGGAATGTACTCTAAATATCGAAATTTTAGACTTCCATGTTAGGCATAGTGACAACGTATTTAATTCGTTGGACAGGTATTTTGTCTAGAGTTGGTTTTCTTAGAGCGAATTATTAATAAACTCCACGGGAAACAGAATTTAAAAAAAAAATTATCTTTAGCTACCCTTATCACTGACTGAGGATCAAACCAAATACGAAACTTCATCTGCAATTTTTTTTTTATATTTTTATGAAATTTGGAATTTTTAAGTCAATAATTACGAATTTCCAAGATGGCATCCAAATTTAAAGATGGTGGATACAGATAGAGATAACTGTCTGTTAATAAATAATACTGTACTCTAGTGGCTAAGAATTTAACTAATATTACGGCAACATACTCTAGCAGATGACATGTGTACTACGTGACACTAGCTCCCCTAGTAACAAGTATTGAAACCAAGATCGTGGCGGTGTCCTATAGAAGTCGATGTGTGTTAACTAGCGCTCATGATAGCGAGTACTGAAACCAAGATGGTGGATTCAAGATGGTCACCAGGGTCAAGGTCAATGTCAAAGGTCAGGGTTAAACGTTTGTACAAATGACAAAATCAACGGTCAAGGTAAATGTTCATGTCAAGGTAAATGTAAATATCAAGGTAAAATTCCAAGGTCAAAGGTCAAGTTCACGGTCAAGGTAAAATATTAAGGTCAATGTTCAAGGTCATGGCTCATGATAACGAGTACTGAAAACAATATAGTGGATTCAAGATGGTCAGCAGGGTCAAGGTCAATGTCAAAGGTCAGGGTTAAAGTTTAGTACAAATGGCAAGGTCAAATGTTAATTTCAAGGTAAAATTACAAGGTAAAAGGTCACGGTCAAAGATCAAGGTCAATGTTCAATGTCAATATCAAAGTTCAAGGTCAAGTAAAAAGGTCAATGTCAGGTTCAAAGGTCAACGTCAAGGTAAAAGTCCAAGGTTAAGGTCAAAGGTCTAGTGGACAAAAATTAAACTAACATGGAGGTAGCGCACTCTAGAAGACGAAAACAAGATGGTGGCCTCGGGAAATGAACATACTAGCTTTTGATATGTGTACCTTGGCATAAGTGGTGGGAGGTCAGTCTTTAGGTGGCTTTCATGGAGGAAGGATCAGTTTTCATTTTTTATTTTTCTAACTCCGGGTTCGAACCACGAACGTAAGTGTGTGTTTTAAACAGTATTTTATTAAAATTAAATTAAATTAATATTTTTATAATTTTTAAAAATTTTCCCGATTTTCTAGCATACAAATAACGGATTTTCAAGATGGCGGGCGTAACTAAAGTTGCAACAGTTACGAAGATAATTCAATATGACAGCCATGTCATCCTAATTATCCAGGTCATGACCTCGGAGGCTTAGGGAATGGAATTTAAGCCTCATTACGGACTTTTCAAGCCGTTGGCTTTTTTGAGGACTAAAACTGAAAATTTTCCCTCAAAACATGAATTTTTCCTCGAAAAAGAGATATTTGTAGGAATTTTGGGTCATTTTTAAGTAATTTTGAGTCAATATTAGTGTCATTTTGAGAAATTGTGCTTCCAAAATGGCCGCTGGGATGTCAGAGCAATCGGTCTTTGATCCGCTCCACTGGCTCCCCCTGCGGAAGCCTGTCCCAGTAACACCTATATAACACTACTTACACATCACATTAAAATTACAATATGTTAGGGAATGTTAGCAGACTAGGTATGAAGGAAACAATAAATTGACCTAGTAAACTTCAGGTGTTACCAAGTGTTCAGATTTTTAATTTTCTTTTTTTCCTCTAATATTTTTCTTCGATATTTTCCCTCGTAAATCGAATTCTTTGAGTTCAAAAGATTTGATGGTATTTGAGGGTTTGATTTCCTTATACCTAAATTTTACATTTTTCTTTTTAATTGTGAGTCTCTAACGACTGTGTTACTTACGAGAAGACGTAAACAACACAAGGGTATGTGGCCTCCACGCACATTAAAAGTGAAACTACACAGGAAGAAGTATAAGGAATTTAAGATTGTGTTGCATGTATGCGAGTGCGCAAATATGCAAATGTCAAGTGTTAAAATGCCATCGAGTGCCCCACTCCTAAGTCCCTTCTACAGTCACGCAATCCAATGCCCCACTTCCTCTGATCGTTGCCCCTTTTTTCGTTGTCACCTGGACGTTACACTTTCGTTTCGCTCTGATGACGCAGTCGTCTCACAGGAAAGAAGTATACCTACTTCTGACAAACCAAAGAAACTCACGCTCTTTTATGAATAGGAATTAGTTCATGCCTAGATAAACATTATATTTTATCTGGGTAATCTTTTGTATGACGTATACATTTAAACATACCTATTTTTTCGGTATAATCAGCGGTGAGATTTTTCTACAAAATTGCTTTCCATAAATCCCCTTCAATTATTATTTTTTTACGTGACAACGTAAAAATAAATCGATGAACTTTGGCTGCACAATGAAAAAGTGTCCCGTTACGCACATTTGCCCGTTACGCTGTGTCCCGTTACGCACATTTGCCCGTTACGCTGTGTCCCGTTACGCTCATTTTACGCTTGCGCCGCATCTATCTCTCTTCCACCCGATTGGAATAACCATCGATTTGACTTTTTCGAGGCACATTAAACTTGAAACACTCCCATTCGTTTCCTACTTTTCCTATCATCGCCCTATCCTTAACAGAATAACACAGATTGGAAGAAGTTAAATAGCAAACATGTATAAAAGTTATAATTAAAATAATCTCTTCGTTAAATTAATAAACATATTTGAAATTATGAGTGCAAATAAAAGTAATTTTATCAATTAAATTGTAGATTTCATTTCACTCTTTCTTTGTATCCATACAAAATAGTGATAATTCAATAAAAATGTTTCAATTTGATTCATAAAAGTATGCAATCATTTCATCAATGTTTTGTTATGACGTTGTCACGTTAAACTATCTTCCGTGAACCGACTTTACAGACAACCAATTTTTTTTTTTTTTTTTAAGTAAGGTGAACGTTGAGCGTGATCTTCGTCTTCCCGGTCGTTAGCGCGAACAAGCCTCGACGCAGTTCGACGCAGTTCTTCCCTGTTCGCGAGCCGAACGCCCGGGGCAGAAGAGGGGAGGAGGGCAGATAGCACTGCGCGGGTGTGAGACGTGCCGAGAAGGAGCTCGCTGTCTCCAGGGACGACGGAGGGAGGAAGCGATGTTGCCGCTCGCTTCTCGGCGGGTCGAACGACCGCGCGCGTCAAGCGAGCAATAACGTAATCAGAGCTCTTGGCAACTATGCACAGACGTAAAAAAAAAAAGAAAAGCCCGTGTAACTCAGTACACTTGATAAAAGTTAAAATTCTGTTGCAATTATAAACTCTCTCCCTTATTCTTACTTTCATCTATCTCTCTCGGTTATACGGTTTTATGTATATATATATACATATATCTTTGTATCACTTTGGCCAAGTACCTATTCCCTATCATTTTAGCGTCAGAAACGTTTCACAGAAATGGTTCATTGACGAAAATCTTACATTAAAATTCGGTCTTGAAATTTTACTCTCATCACGCCCAAAGAATTTTAAACTTCAAAAAATGTAAAGGGAAGTGATAGGAACCTAAATTTGCCATTGCTGGTTTTTACTGTTCGTATGCCAAAACAATAATTTTTTTTTAACACTGAAAATTTGCTTCCTTTAAGTCCGACATCACACATTAAGAGATTTTTAAACACCATAAACATTGAATAGTGTATATTGACCGTATTATTACGGTTGTAGTCATTTAAAAAAAAGAGTGAGTACTAAACATCAATAACTTCCCGGCGTTTCTCGGGTTGGGGGGGGGGGGAGAATAGCTCCTCCCATACTTAAATATTACTTATGTTTATTTTTGAGGGTGTATTCATGTTAACTTAAATTCTTAAATTATATATTTTTAACATTACTTTCATGAAATGTTGTGTGAAATTACGAATTTTCAGCATCTGAGACCATTAATTTCTAAGTATCCCAAATCCATCTTTGACTTACTTAATGTAATGCTTTTGCAACTGCAACCTTTCTATGTACGGCAGTTCCTCCTGAAATATGTTTCTGGAGCCACCCTTGGTGACTTCACAGCGGAAACTATTTATAGCAACTGGTCACATTCAGCTATAGGCGTTCCGCTAAATTATAAAAAGCTTTGCTGTAAAAAAAAACCTCAAAATTTCAACAATTATAGGACAGCAAATTATTATGCCGTAAAAAATATTTTGAAACTAAAATAAAAATATTTTGGTCTCCATCCCTCCCTCTTGCATGCATTATAAATGGATTCAATTTGTGAATAAAATTACTGTTAGCGTTCTATAGCTACTCAAAAAAGGCTGACCTTCAAAAAGTTTAGTTCGTTTGCCATATTCGCTGGAAATAGCAGTTAGGTAAGTAATTGATATGGTTTTGTCTGCAAAATATCTAGAAACTGGTTTCAACAAACTGACATAGAACTAAATGTAATTTAATAGCCGGTTTCTGCTGGAAACAACCTCTTTTATTCTCTTCTTTAAGCGTTTGCGTTTCAAATAACACGTCTCCAAGTACATCATTAGGGTCATGCAGTTTCCATGAAAATATTTCTGGACTTTTTGTGTGCTAACACACTGGAGAATCTTCTATTTTTCGTGATTTAGTGAATTTCTTTCATGTCCATTTGTACTTTCGGCAAACGAATCGCAGTGTGTATGTATATATGTGTGTGTATGAAGAGAAACGTTTCCTGATTGGCCTGACTAAACATGGAAATATGGCACTGTTTCTCTTGCAGACGGCCGTTAATCACAAAGAAGAAACTCTGGTGCGAACATACCGCTTTGCAGTATAGTATACGGTAAAATAATTTTTTTAAATAGATTCCCCTACACAATATATATTTTTTAATGTAACAGAAATATTTGTGTAAAATTTAAGATACGTGTAAATGGGTACATTTGCAATACAAAAACAGTATAACTAAAAAAATAGTTTTTGCAGTAATAGTGGATTCTTACTTATAACTGTAACTTATAAATGTTTGGCGTATTAGATCAATGGGTGGAGGGTTTCCACAAGGCAATGTCGACTAGTACAGCCCTGTCAAACAATGACTGAGACGACTGGAGAATAAAAATGGACCGCCATAATATTCTTAATTAACTGATAAAACATTTACATTAAATACCACCCTTTATGTTGAAAAATATTCTGATTATTACCTCTCTAAATTTTGAGAGTTATCATAATTTAACTTCTTTCAAAATGTACAAATAACCCACGAACAAAATAAATTAATCGAAAATGAAGATCAGAAGATCAAGGACAGATAATGTTCAATAACAAAACTTCAATTACATGGCCGGCTAAGCTTGATAAATGAAACGTCTCCATTTCAATTACCACACGTGTTTTCTGAGAGCAGAATTTGGGTTGAATAAACGTTGAGCGAGATTTTTCGCAAGGAAAAAAAAAACGACTCGCTCGTAGCCGCCCCGCGCTCCGCTGAAGATTGGACGCGAGAGCATAATTACGCAAAGCAGCTTAGGATGGCGATGCACAGGCAGATAGAAGAGAGCGATATTTATCAAGATAAGCATTAGTTCCTGTCCTCTGAAATGTAGAGGGACGGGATTTTGTATGAGGCGTGATGACGAATAGGTGGTGCGAGAAAGAGTAAAGCATTTCTACTCGTGACAACATCTATAATCGGCAAAAAGAAGTATTTTTAAATTTTTTACAGAACCGGCACCGGACGTGTGGATAGCCATTACCGTAACGCTGCATTAAAGAAAGCAAAAGAAAAATTTTAAATTAAAATGTATTTTAACTTATTTTATGAATGAAATATTGGCTTATTGTAAAATCTACATTGCCTATTTTTGTTACTTAAATTCCTCTCACTGATTTCGATAAAATTACATATTTAGAATTTTTGCATTGTCCGAGTTGTACTATTGTTTGTTAAGTGAAAATTATTTCACATACTAATACGTACTTTTATTCATATGCATAATTTATAATCCACATAAACTCAAAAAGATTTATCACATAAAAAGCATGTATTAGAAAAAGGTTTTTAATAGTGATTCTCTATCACAAAAACATTAAAAATGTATTGAAAAGTAAACCATTATTCTTCTTTTGATTAAAATGTTACATAAGTTTTCTTCTTAAAGGCTTGAATTATATATAGATTTATAAAAACTGAACTTTACTTAGACGTTGAATTACAAAATTTTAATTATCTGTAAACCTTGTATCACATTAAAAAACAATCTACACAAACACATATTCCTGTTGTTTTTTTGTTGTTTTTTTTCGATTCATGCATAACCCCTAAGATTGACCGAGAAATTTAATCAGATAACCGTTTTACAATAAATATAGTATTTAAATCTCTATACTTAACAAGTTTGAATTGATAAATAATATATACACTGGAATATTTAGAGTTCGTTTTCAAGAATTTTGTAGTTACAGATTTAATTATTTTATAACTTATATGCAGAAAGTATATAGTTTTTACAAGCAGAAACATTTTATCTTATAACTAAACCGTTGGATAAAATTAACTTTTATCATAATGTGCAAAATAAAATTAATATGAAACTTATTTTTATGGTAAATTTTCAGTAGTATTGTATAGGTTGTTGACTTCCATTTCAGTAGCAGAAACAATACAAATAATTTCTTTCAGTATAGAAAATTGTTTAATTATTTCTTCTTTTTAACATTTCACTGATAAAAAACGAGCGACTAAAACGTTATCGTAGTCTTTTCGTCTGCATCAAGTTATTCTTCGCAATCTATAATGTGGATTTTTTTTTTATCTATATCGCGAAACGTTGCCAAATGTATTTTTTTTATATTGGCCAGGTAGACAGATACATAGGACTGTTAAGTGGAGTTATACTTTATGAGCAGAAATTCACCGAGAAAAATAATCTGAGCACTCATTAGATATGTACTCAACTAGAACTGCACAAATTGTTTAACGTGCTGGATTTTGATGGAAATTTCTCCCTGTTGAGGGCTGGATCGCCACCAACTCGAGGAAAATGGATGTGCCACTTCCAAGAGTCTTGGAGGTGTTTGAGGAGTTGCAACGGGAGGTTGAGGCGACACAATGAGACATCACGAGACAACAACAAGCTACGCCCGCACCACCAGTGTTCATCCTTGTGATTGCAAGGAGAATCAATTGCTTCTTTCGAAAGAGCCATTCGAGGACGCATCGTCTTCCGCGCGAAATCTCTGTGATTCGTGCACCGACGGTAGACATTCGTCTGAAAGAAACGCAAGCAATCTCCAAATACAGACGATGCTACAGAATTTTCACGCACGGCAGGTCTCTTGTCATAGAATACCTACACAAAAAATACCACGTGATATTTTTTTTTTTTTCGATTAATTCATTCTACGGAATCATCTGTGCTATCCGCTGATATTGGCATGTTTTTTTTTCTGTGAGTTTTGTGTATCCATTTTTCTTGTGTATTTTTGTATGACATAGATATAAATCCAGCAAATGGTGTACCTATGTCCTTAAAATGTTTTGAATTTTCTCAAAAACATGTAATGCAATATTTATTTTCCTCCACAATTGCACAATAGGCTACATTTCCTGTAGATTTTGATATTTCTAAACAAGTTCAGTAATATAAACCACGGTGTTTGTAACGTGAATTTCACGTGCAATAGGTCGTATGGATTAAAAACTTGTGTTACTTATATCAATGATCATTGAAGGGAAAAAAACACGTTAAGAGTAGATGTTGGTCTAACCATCATGCGACATGTGTGCGCTCGCCGGGGATGGAGGAGAAGGAAGATGCTCCTCACGCGGAACACGGGCCGGTGACTGGTGACTGGTGACTGGTGACTGGTGACTGGTGACTGGTGACTGGTGACTGGTGACTGGTGACTGGTGACTGGGTGACTCTGGTGACTCGCCGGTCACGGTGAGAGAGGGGAGGCGGGAATCGCCGAGGTGTGCGGGTGTCGGGTCGGAGGTGACCAACTGGCCGGGTCCACCCGAGGAGGGGGGGGGAGTGAGGGTGGCCGAACACTTCCACTAGATTAGCCACCGCTGCAGCAGGCCCCGCCCGTAATGGCCTGTTTCCTGCAGCCTTTACTTCTTCCTCGCCTCCCGTGGGCGGCCGTGTAATCTTTGCCCCCTTCCATCCTACGATCCCAACCAACAATTCCTTCTCCCCTTTCTTTTTTTTTTTTTCTTCGCCCCTCTATCTCTCTTTCTTTCTTTCCCCCAACCCTCTACTTTTTTTTTTTTTCTGGCGCCATCATTTCGACCTGTCTTCCAATTTTCGCTAAGTTCGCCGTTTCAGCCCAGCCCGCCAACCCCTCCACCGCTATCGGCCCTCTAGTTTCCTGGTTTTTCTCCGCACCACACCCTCTCTCTCTCTCTCTCTCTCTCTCTCTCTGGCGGAAATGCGTTTGTCTCGCCCTAAAGTTCCCCCGGCTGGGCGTGTACCTAGGAGCCGCACGCACACTCGAACCTGGCCGTGACGTCATCAGAGCTGCAGGTCGGGTGACGTCATTGTCTTTCCAGCCACGAAGAAATCCCACACGCACTGTATTCGGTCCAAGGCCCCACTAACCTTTTGCAAACAAAGCAGCAGTGGAAACATTCAATAATGCTTGCCATGCTTTCGCGGCCATTGTCTGAAGTATAGCTTGGCTTCTGGGTTGTTGCCGTGTCCTTGGCTAAACCAGTAGGTAACTGCTCCCTGATGATGGCTTACTGCAATGTCGACCGAAACGTCGGTGAATTACTTGCCAAGGATGCGGTTACAACCCAGAAGCCAAGCTACTTCAGTTGGAAACATTTGTTGGTAAGCATTGGACGATTGTTGCAATTTGGGCAAATTGATTTAATACCTGTTTGATGGACAAAAGTATTTACGGGTTTTCACTGTATGGCACAAAGAAACAAGGATAATTAATGCACTGAAATAACATGTGGTATTTGTTTTCCGACTAATTCTTTCCACGGAATGCTCTGTGCTGTCTCTGCGTTCCCAAATTCAACATCGGCCAACTTTGGCATGGTTTTGTGTGTGTTTTGTATTAATATTTATTTTCCATTCTTGTGGTTTCTCTATGACATACAGTGAAAACTAGCAAAGGCGTAAATCCATAAAATGTTTTAAATTTCCCCAAAAAAGTAATGCAAGTTACTACTCTCCATACGTTTGCAATAAAGTACATATCCTATGCATTTGATATTTCTTTAACAAATTTAGGTTATAAACTGTGGTATTTTTATGTTGAATTTCCCATAAAATTTTATATGTTAAAAACTTACATTACATATTTATGAGCACTACAAAAAAACACATTTAGAATAAATTTCCATCTAAACATCCTGCTAGTGTTTTCTTAAGGCTATAGGTTTATTTTTGTAAACGTCTGTTTAAAATAGTCTAATCAATTTCGAAAAGAGATATTTAAGTAAAGATCGCAGGCTTTCCCGCCCATTGTCTGCATTTTCATGGCTTCTGCGTGTAGGCCGTGTCAGGTAATTTTCTTGCGACGTTTCGGCAGTCATTGCAGCTGCCATCGTCAGGCAGACACCCAGAAGCCAAGAAAATGGAGATATTTAAGTGTTTTTAAGGGAGCGTTCAAGTATTACGTAACGCAATTTTTTGATATTTTTGACCCCCCCCCCCTTCCCCCCATGTAACGCGCCGTAACGTTTTTATGTACTCCCCCTCCCCCTAGTAAAACGTTACGTTATCCCAAGTGAGCATTTTTACCTAAAAGTCACAATTATGTGGCGTAACGTACCGGAATAAGTCACTAAAATATCTTTGTTATTGTTTTAATCGCGTTAATGTTATTTATTAACATTTGAAATGTCTTGTTTTTAAAAGCAAGAGCTTTCTGATGTTTTTTTTTTGTCCTAATAAATTTTTACTACTCAATTATACATTTAGCAATCATACATTTAATTACGTCGTTTTCCTCACATGGCTCTTTCCTTACACACTTTTTGCTTTATCCGCCATTGTTCTTGTCATGCATTCTCCTATTTTAGCGTTTTACTAATAAAGCTATTAAAATCAAATAACAAATTGTATTTCTAATAATTATTTTTACCTTTGGCAATGCAATTACAAACATAAAACTAACTGCAATAAAATATATTTGTCAAATTAGCTATAATCGTATTTAAGAATACGATCGAACGAAAACGAAAAACATTTAAATAAAATTAGCCATATTTAAAATAAGTAGATTGTAAAAAAACAATTCAATTGGAGTTTTACTGCTCCTCTGTACATGGGTTTGCCAGCCACTCAGATTCTTTCATTACTGGCATCCGGAGAGCAGACGAAGAGGGTTCCGGAATTGTTAACCCGCTTGCATCAACTTCGTCTTCGACGAGCCAATCGGCATCCTCAGACGATGTTTCACAGCGACGCACAATGCAGAGAAGCTCATTTGCCCTTCTTGCAGCAAGTCACTGTGGCCGTACTCGACTTTCACGAAGGTGTTGGGCAGTCTTGCCATGCATGTAACGATTGTGCACATTCACACTTTGGTGGGATGTAAAATAAAGCCCACAGGTTGAACATACTCGGTTCTTTAGGTCGGATTGTACTGATGGGCAAAAGCAATCGTAAGGCATCTGCTTAAACCCTTCTAGAGGAGGCGACAGATCAACAGACAACCTCACAAAAAGTGGCGAAAACTTTCATGATCCTTTGTCTGTCTGACTAGGTACCACGAGCTTGTTTGCGGTTTGAAGGATTGGGCAGGGTGGCGGCAGGAAAGTTTCTGGAAAGACAGATTTTAATGCACTCCTCAAGTGGGAACTGCAGGATTCATCCGCGCATTTAATAACTTGCAAGAAATATTGCGATTCACGGACGTGAGCGCTATACCACGCCATATTAGGTTCTGCTGGATCCTGCAAGCTATCTTCAGGGTTTCTATATTCCGCCGAAACATCGTAGTTGTCAATTTTCATACAGTCGGTCGAGTGCTTGGAGCACATAAATGAAAAGGGTTGCCAACTTGGGAGATTTTAATTCACTAGTTTTTTTATTAACCTTTCAGACCAATCGTCTTTCGTACCACAACATTACTGTTGTGATGAGATAAAATCTCACACATAGAAAACAGTGTATTTTGAATATCAATACCTATATAATTTCTAATATGGCGATTGGAGTCTACGTTGACAACCGAAGTACAACGAAGCCATCCGAATAGCGGTATTTTTTGTTTTAACTACTTTACTGGAGTGACGAGAAAAACTATCACAGATGTTATATATATATATAATGCTTTATGTTTGGAGTTAAAAAAAAAACAATATTCACTAATCCTGTAAAGCAAGCAAAAGCAATTTTGTGACAGTAAAAAAAATTTTAAGTTATCATGCCATTTGAAATTTTGAGAAAAAAAAGTTTTAAAAAATGTGTGAAAGGATCTGTCTCTACGAGACCGTTCTGAAGGGTAAAAAAAATTAAATAACTAAAAAAATTTAAAAAAATGTGACGTAACGTTTTACAAGACCCACCCTCCCCCCCAAATTCGTTACGTAATACTTGAACGCTCCCTAAGGGATCGTGTTTGACAAGAAAGCGTTGACCATGAAATCTGAAACTAAATCTCCCATCAATACTCGGTTGCAATAGAAATGCGCTCTTAAGAGCCCCAACGTTAACGAATCGATTTATATCAGTGAGGGTTTTTTTTTTTTTTCGCTTGCCAGTCATTAAGGAGAAGATGCGCTTCCGTGAAAGCTTTAATTTCGACCTATTCATAGTGAGGTTATTTGGGACTGGAAACTTAGAAGCGTATTTACAAGTTTATTCACGGGTTACTGATACACACAAAGACTATCCATTAGATCTTTTAGAGAAGTATCTGTCATCAAATTTAGCTCATTAATGAAATATTAAAGAATTAATTCGAAACACTAAGATATGTTGCCAAATAGCATATTGAGACGTAAATACATTTATGCTCTATGAGACAGCATTGTTTACAGTTGAGCGCGACAATACTACGCTTAACAATTTTACACAGGTAAATTTTTTCTGCACTTTTACAAAAGATTTTTATTTGGAAACCAGTTGCCAATAAATTGTTTGTAATACTAAAAGAAAAATAATAAACTAAAACGGCAGTAGCGCCTTTTAGCAGATGTAAAAAATATGTCAGATCCTTGAAAATACGAGTGAGAGAACAACAGATGCAAGAGAGGTATCGAGTTGAAATTACAGAAATAGCCCTTTAAATGATGGAAAAAAAAATGAAAATAAATAAATGGCGTATGAAACCTAGTCTGAGTGGCCAGTTGAAGATGTTCTGCGTGAAGGGACAGAATCAAAGTTAAAAAAATAAAAATAAATTAATAAATAACCCGTGCTTCAATCTCCTGTTCACTTCCAACTACTCCAGTTTTATATTTATATTTCCTACTCTCTTCGCACTTTCCCTCCCAAGATTGGCGGAACACAAGTTTCCACTTGGAGGCAGCGAAATCCAGGATTATATACGGGCGTTGCCATCTCCCGGCAGTATTTACAGTCCTTTTTTTTTTCTTTTCGCACACACCGCTCTCGCTTTCTCCCGCCGACTGGCTGCGAGATTAGAAAATGCGCCGGTGCCAAATGGCCCCGCCAGCTTCCAGAACACTCTCCGCCTTCTCCGCCTCCCGCGGGGCCTGCCTTCCGGTCCCCTGCTTCCGGTCGACCCGCCCGTTCGCCTCGGCTGCACCTCCTGCACCTACTGCACCTATTGCACGCCCAGGTGTCGCGGGTGTGGTCGCTCGAAACAGCACGGGTGTGCGAATTACAAATGACAATATTTTACACTACCACCTGAACGAATATGTGTGCAAGTAAAATAACTTAATTGGATTTAAACATCCTCGTAATTATTTAACATATAATGTAATTTTGAAAAAAAAAAACAATACGTATGATGTGGGATAATACTTTTAAAGAATTCAAACAATTTTCACAGTTATCAACAGTAAAATATATTCAGGAAATATATATATTTTTTTCAGTTTTTAATAACTTAACAATTATAAAAAAACATAAACAGTACTTTTTATAAAAGAATACCTTGGAGGCAAGTGTTCGAGTTTAATTGAAATCTAATCTGTATGTGATAATAACGACAACTAGCTTTTTAAACAAAATTGTGGGCATTTGAATTGCATTTTCATATTTCTAATACTTTCAAGTATTTTTTTTTTTTTAGTTACACTGTGACTTTAATTTGCAATTTCAGCTGAAAAACAACAGAATAGAAGCAAATTATGTTTTTTTTTTAGATTATTTTAAGTTTTCTTTGAAAATTTAATAAATATTCACATAGTTGTTGCCCTTTGTTCTTAATTTAAGATAATCTAATTAATACCTTGGTGATTTTGTTAAATAAAATAGTATTCTTATGGCTTTTACTGTATTAGACTAAAAGGTAACGAAAATTAATTATTTAAACACACTTTAATTTTTACGTGACAAATGCGTAGTTACGTCAATAGACCATGTAATTGTTAGATTTAACATGCAGCGTTATCATGCTAATGAGCTAAGTAATGTATATTATATCAAGGACTTTTCGAATTAATAGTTACAGCAGGAGCCAACTTTATCAATTTTTTCTAGTTTAATATTTTTGAGCTCATTAAAAAACGTATATACCATGTGAATTAAATTTGTGTTAAATGACAACGTAAATTTGATACGTATTTTACTACCAGCAACTAGTACGTATCATATCAGACTATTTAAAGATATTTTTTTTTTGTAATTTTTTTTTTCAGCCATGGCTCATATCATACCCATAAACTGCTTAACACGTGGCCTACTCGCTAGTTTGTCTAAGTTAATTTTCGGAGCTGCTAAGGATTTATTTATTTTTTTTTTCTTTACTACAGTCTACTTAGTCAACATTTGTCCTGAGGGTTGCTAAACTCTGGGGACCTGCAGGAGATAATTTGCAGTCTACTCTCGCATTTTAAAAGTTGCATGTGCCTTTTTTTTTTTTTGCATGTTCGCGAGAGAGAAGGAAGATTCCGCTGCCTCCTTTCTGCACGCCGCTAAACATTTTACGACACAAAGACTACGTTTCATCCGCCCTTGGGGTGGCAGGCGGGGAGGGATGTTTGTGGAGGGTTGAAGAGGGGAAGTGGAGGAGGAGGTTAACACCAGCGCGGAACGCTGTACAAATATGAGCCCATGGAATTCGCGGGCCGAACTTTGTAACCCAATTGAGGGGCAGTGTCCCATGGCGACATCCGGCCTAACGAAGATGAAGCGTTGCGGAATTTCGCCGCAACTCGCATTTACTGTTCGCCGCGGCGGAACGCTTGTGGCGCGGAAAATGTACCACTGGCTGAGCGCATCGCATGTTGAAGCCAGGGGGCCAGGGGAAGGAACGTTTACTTCTGAGCTATATTGTGTGAAGGGGAAAACATCCCTTATAAGCAAATTACTATGTTCAGACGAGTTGTAAACGTTCTGAATTATAATAAAATTCTTATCGTGTGATATAGATTGATAAAGTTGTTTTCAATAAATGGTTTCTTAGCTTTACTTCAATTTAATTATATTTACTTTAATTTTTTTACACTTGACCCATTTTTTTCTTTTGTAATTTTTTTGCCATGTGTCAAAAGTGAATTAATTGTTAAATGTAAGAATACAATAAGAAGAATTATAAATATTGAAATTATAGTCCCATAGCTACTCCATGTGGATTGTTTGTAAGAGGTATATTGTACATAGAAGCAACACGGCAACTTTTCAAGAGGTAACTCAGTAAAAATAAATTTATATTACTTACACAGCAATAAAATGAAAAAAAAATGGGTGATTCGATATAATTTTTTTTATCTTACCAATGTTGTTATTTTTTGTGCTAGATTTTTTAATAATCCACTTTATAATATAGTCTACGATTGATCAATTAATTACTCAAATGTTTAACGTACACTGGTACGTGCTTCTCTGCGATATAAATTTGTTGTTTTAAACAATAAAAGATGAAACATTTATATCAGATCAAACCTCAAAAACCAATTTTATTAATACTGATATTTAACCAATTAGGAAAATTGTGTATAAATGTTTTCAGGTTGAAAGTTACCTACATGCATTAAAATATCCTTTCTAGGATATTAAAAAAAACCTTTCAATAGATTTTTTTTCAATGTTTTTTCATAGTTCTAGCCAACAAATATACATTTAATCACCCTGAAAATTTACATCGTGTATGTAACAGAAACAAACAAAAAATACAATAAGAATAAGTATAAATAAACTACAAAATATTTAGTCTATTGTTTTAATGTACCATTAGATATGAAATCTGTTGCTTGTTTAAATTTGAAGCTTATTTTAAAAAACTAACAATTCAATCAAAGAGGACAAAGACAATTTAGAAATTTTACTTTCCAGCGAGAGATTTAAGGGGGGTAAAAACCAACACAGATTCACAATTGGCCAACGCACTACATTAGTTACGCAATTATCTACAGCATTAGATCAGTTAAACAGTTATTGAAGCATAATCGCAGTTGCACAGTTGGCTGAAGCACTAGCTCAGTTAAAAAATTAACTGAAGCACCACTCCGACACAATTGGCTAAAGTACCAGCTCAGTTACACAATTAACTGAAGCACCACCTCAGTTGTACAATAAGGTGAAGAACCAGCCCAGTTAAACAAATTAACTGAAGCACCACTTCAGCTCGATTAGCTGAAGCACCAGCTCAGTTGCACAATTTGTTAAAGCACGAGATCCGTTACATATTTATCTGATGCACCAACTCAATTCTACAATTGGTTAAAACACCAGCTCATTTACATAATTAAATGAAGCACCACCTCAGTTCCCCAATTAGCTGAAGCATCATCGCAGTTAAAAAATTAATGAACTACCACTTCAGCGCAGTTGGCTGAACCACCAGTTATGTTACACAATTTACTGAAACACTACCTTAGTTCCACAAATTAACTGAAGAGTCAACTCAGTTGTACATTTGGTTTAAGAACCAGCTCAGATACACAATTAAAGAAGCACCACCTCAATTTGCGCATTTTGCTGAAGAATCAGCTCAGTTCCATATTTAATTGAAGCATCAACTCAAATTTATAATTGGTCGAAGGACTAGCTGAGTTACACAATTAACTGAAACAACACCTCAGTTGTAAAATTATCTGAAGCACTAGCTCAGTTAAAAAATTTACTAAGTCACCACTCCGGAACAATTTGCTGAATCACCAGCTCACATGCACAATTAAATAAAGCACCAACTCATTTGCACTGCTAGCTGAAGCACAGATCAGTTACGTATTTAGCTGAAGCATCAACTCAAATGTACAACTGGTTGAAGCACTAACTTTATTTCACTATTAACAAGAGCACTACTTTAGATGTACAATTAGCTGAAGCACCAGCTTAGTTAAAACATTTATTGAGTCACCACTTCACCTTATTCGACTTAAGAACGAGCTGAGTTACACAACCAACTTATGTACTACCTAAGTTGCACAATTAGCTGAAGCCACAGCTCAGTTACATGTTTAATTGAAACACCAGCTCAGATGTACAATAGTTGAAGTAGCAGCTGAGTTACACATTTGTTTGAAACCCCAGCTCAGTTTCAATGAAGAGCGTTCTTGAATTGTATTGAGAATTTGCGGGAATTCAGCGTGACCTTGTACCGGTGAGGATAACTTCTGTATCATACATTACGCTTGCAGTGGAAGTTTGTTTACCTCTGTGATTGGTGCAAGCTGATCAATGGGGAGAGATGGGAATACGAAGGTGCCACCTTGATTTCAACTGTTTTTAGACCATACATTTTTGTATAATCATTTTTAAATTATTTCTTCGTTAAATATAGCGCATAATTTAATGTAATTAATGAAGTTATTATTGTCTAGCTGCTACGAATAACAGTCATTAGCATTTAGTAATGATTTTTTTTTTTTTTGGAAATGACTATCACTCAAATAATATAATATACACTTTCTTATTGTCTTTGAAAAATCTCTCAATGATTCAATCACAAACAAAAATAATAATATTATGATTTGAAAATTGTTGAAACCTGTATGGCGTCTTTCGTATTTTACACATTGAGACCGTAAAAATCCGCTGATTCATTTCGAGTAGTGCTATAATTCAAAACACGTTTGCCTTCTGGCTGCTTTTGTTTTATTGAAGGATTCTGAGCCAATGGAAAACCTCCAACAAGAGAAGTATCTAATCGCAGGCACACCAGATGAAAGGTCTCACAAGTCAATAGCCAATGAGCAGGTGGCATTTGGCCGAGTATGTAGAGGATTGTGGAGTTCAGAGTCAGGCCTGGAGGATTTGAACCGCGTTTTTTTTTTTTTTTTTTTTTCATTCTCTACGTATAGGTACCTAAGGGCAGGCATTTTTCACTAAAAAATGTGAATGCCTATTAGACTGCAACAAAGTATACCCTCACCAGCGGTTTCTTCCTTTTGATTGGCGGCCGTCTGCGAGAAAAGTCGTTGCCTTGTTCGACCGAGACACTCTTGACGCGTTTGCTTCCGCACAGAGTTTCTGTGATAGGTCTTATTATTGATAATATTAATATTTATTGTTATTATTTTTATATATTAATATAATATAAAGATTTAATTAATCTATAATGATATATAAATAATTATCAATATTATAATAATATCTTATTAATAAATAAATACTATTCTTTTTTAATTGAAGTATTTAATATATAATACACATTTATATATTAATAGAGCTATTATAAATTCAAAATACAAAACAATAATAGCTATCTATTAATAGAACCAGTATAAAAAATTTTATATTATAACAATGTGCCTGAAAGAAACTCACCCAGTCACGAAACACTGACGATGCTACGGTGTTTTGACTTTCAGCTAGTCTCGGAGGCATTTCGCGAAATTGGCATGCCCCTACTTATACCTTACCTATAAGATTTAGTAGCTGTGGGTGTTTAGCATCTAGCATGTTATTACTTAACTAGCTAATAACCCGCGGCTTCGCTCGCGCAGTTTCAGTGTATTGCTGACATCTTGCCATTGAAAGAAACTAAATCTTTCATTCCAAACATTTTTAATAAAGCAACAGAAGCAATAAATTGTCAGGTGCATAAAATATTTGATTTGAGAATTATATTTATTTAAAAGGGTAAAGTGTCGACTTTTACTTTGCAGTATATGTTAATTATTTATTTTATAACTAATCTCTAAGTGTTTTACCTTGATGAAATCACACCTCATCATTTCATGAGTTAGACAATTTGAAAATGTTGGTTAAACACGTATCTATCTCATTCTAATTAAGTTCGTGCCATCATTCACACTTAGCTTTCATGAATTATCGTTAAAGCTATGCTTGGAATAATTAAATAACTTCATCTTATTACAAATACCAACATTATTTCAAGACATTTTATACAATCTCATTCTTATTTGAAATAAAGGGTATAAATATCAAATTTCTTAACCAACATATTAGTTTATACTTATTATGCTTAATATTACATAAACAAAGTTCTATGTTTTACAACTCTCCTCTTTTTCCACAGAGTTGCCAATGTAAAGTTAAAAGAACTAAATAACTATTAATATGTATTTTTATAAATAGCAATATTCTATTAACTAAATAAAACCATGCGCTTCCCGATTTTTTTACCGGAGATATGTACTTCTAAATAATTATTATTAACTCACATTTTTATTAATTTATTCTGATGAAATTATTTCTTTTCAAGTACGAATGTTTTTATTCTACTATATTTTATTATTTTATTCGTAGCTAAACTTATCAAAACAGTTCGACTGCAACACAAGGCACTATTGTACTGGTATTATATGGTTTAGAAGGTTCTGTGCACGTAGCATTTTTTGACGGGTAAACATCTTAGCTCTCGGTATACGGTGTTTGTTAGGAGTAATTTCGGGAATTGAACGGAATTCGCATGGAACGGAAAAGTGTTACCACGATGTCCCAATCTGTGTCCTATGGCGCGAACCAAATTTCACACTGTTTAGTGATTTTTAACAAGATGGCCAGTATTTCAGTAAAATTCATTGTTAAAATATCAGGTTCAAAGCCGTGGTTTAGTCTTTTATCAAGTCTTTTTTTGACGTGACAACTTCTAATAAATCGATGAACGCCGGCTGCACGCACGAAAAAGTGTCCCGTTACGCACATTGCCCCGTTACGCTGTGTCCCGTTAAGCTCATTGTACGCTTGCGCCGCATATCTCTCTTCCACTCGATTGGAACAACCATCAATTTGACTTTTTCGAGGCACATTAAACTTGAAACACTCCCATTCGTTTCCTACTGTTCCTATCATTGTCCTATCCTTAACAGAATAACACAGATTGGAAGAAGTTAAATAGCAAACATGTATTAAATGTATAGTTAAAATAATCTCTTCGTTAAAGTAATAAACATATTTGAATTAATGAGTGCAAATAAAAGTAAATTTATCAATTAAATTGTAGATTTCATTTCACTCCTTCTTTGTATCCATACAAAATAGTGATAATTCAATAAAAATTATTCAATTTTATTCATGAAAGTATGCCATCATATCATCACTGTTTTGTTATGACGTTGTCACGTTAAACTATCGACTTTACAGACAACCTTTTTTTTTTGTTGTTTTTTTTTTTCTTTTAGCAGAGCAGTTTCATTATATAGATTAAAATTTTGGTCTGCGAATGGAATAATTTCGATAGTCGGCGTAACTGTTCCGGCAGTGAATTATAGTGGCGGGTGGGGAAATGTAGTTTACAACACAATTTATGTATTTATTTATCACGCTCGGAATTATATTTAATAATTCTACGTTAAATTCGGTGTCCGATGTTCAGTATTACAAGTGTATTTTTAACATGAGAACACGTGAATTTGCTAGCCGCCGAGGTTAGGTGTTAAAAGTCTATGGCGCGAGCGCTGAGAGACCTGGTGTGTTGTGCAGCGAGGGGCCTTAATAAAGCTGCGCGCGCGCTCTCGCCGTTGACATACGCAGGCACGAGCGCCTGTCACGTCGGCCACGAGGGCTGGGGGGAAGGGGGGGGGGAGGGCCCGGAAAGAGGGAAGTTTGCTGAAAATTCTCTGCGAGGCTGCTCGTGAAGCGAGCGGGCGAACTCGGAGGCGGACGAGTTTTCCCCCGCAGCTCTGCGGTAAGGAAGTACAGGTTATGTGGCAAGTTTCCCTTTCAGGTGCGCTGATGCACGCTTTCCGTCCAACTTATTTCGGTAAGCAATCGCGCGAAGCCTTCATTTTTCTTTTCAAATTAAATACGTTATACGTGACGTTATTTTAACTAAATAAATTTACAAATAATTAAATTTTTTTTTTTTTTTTTTAGTTATTTTCAAACATAATCTTTTACATCTCGGGGAACTTAAAAAATATTCGCAGATTCATTTCGCCACACTTGGGCTTTTCACTGCACGAAATCACTTGGAAATATTTAGTGTAACAAATCATACAGTTCGCCGTTTTTTTTATCGCATTGCATTAAAATATGTAACGATATTTAAGTGAATATTTGGCAATGATTACCGAAAAGCTAACGGCCTCCATCTACGAGTAGTAAAACATCATTAAACCTGGTATTAAATGTTGATTTTTGAATTTAAACTTCTATTTTTTTTTTCTAACCTAAATTAAAACTAAGTGTGTTTGGGAGGGGTCTGGATTAGGGACAGACTCTAAGTGCGTCTCAGGCCGAAGCCTATACGCTCTAATCATGCAGGGGTTAGCCATGCGGGAGAGGGTGCATGCATCGTGTGCTAGGAGGGGATTGGCTAGCCATGGCAGCAATTGGCGCCATGACTAACTCCCCTCACTGACTATTCTAGACTAAAACTAGATAAGTTGGGCCCAGGTAAAACCTGCATAGACACAGGGAAAACCCTGGGCACTTACATGCGGGATGCAAAATTTCATGCATTAATTACATGCGGATTGGCTACGGGAATAGAAGGATGGCTCAGGAAGAAGAGTTGGAAGAGTAGAAAATATCTACTAAGCAATGGCGGGCACTTGGACATTTTTGTCCGCATTTGGGTGTTTGGTCATGACTGGTTTTTAGGGGGCGACTTCGTCGTTTCCCGCCAGGCTGCCAGCCAGCCAGGTGAGCTGAAAGAAAAGAAAGGTACATCTTACAACTATAGTTTATATGGCCGCAGCACCCAGGTTGCCCCAGTTACCACGGCCATGTATGCCCGACACATTGTGCTGCCAGCCTGGGCATGTCAATCATTGGCTAGTCCAATGTTGATTATTTGCACCGCAGGACGTGGTCAGGCACATGGTCGGACACCTATTCTTCGATAGTGAGTCTACTCACTTAATAATTAAGAAATAAACATTCCTATGAGAGTGGGGAATTTGTGTGTTGGTGTATTCATTAGGGCTTTTCTGGCGCTAGTAGGTTGCGGACGGTACAGAGAACTCGGCACGCCGCGGGCTCCACGTGGCGGAGTGCGGCTCAGGTTGAACCCCGCCATGCTGCAGGGATAGTAGGGACCCGCATGCGCCTGACGCCACCCCGACTTGGGCAGAGAGCAACACAGCGGAGTTTTAGCTTATTGTTGTGCACCGCAACACTGTCCATCTTAGCAAGAAAATGTTGTTCTTTTAAGAACGTATTATTTTAATTACTTGTCTAAATCAGTACTATTAAACAGTGTTATATGAGTAGTATTTTAGCTCTTTAAATAAATATTTTTTGCTGGTATAAAGCTTTTCACGCTTAGTTTGAAAGGGTAATTATTTGTTACGTATTATTATTTGGTTAGCTAACTCACACACCGTTTTATAATTATTAGCCCACGAGCGTGTAAATATATTGAGTCCAATTAAGAATAATCTAGTTTAAAAAAGATTTAAACAAATATCATGCGTTGAATATTAATTATAGTGGTAATACTGTTATAATGTAAAGAATTACCGTGAGGAAGGTCCGTGTCGTTTATTTTTCGCGTCCCGGAGCGGTAGTGTTCATTCATTTGATGGAAGAACATTATCAATGCCTATGAATTCATTGTAGCCTATTGGCAAAATCTGTTGAACTATAACTCAATGATAAGGTTATATTTGCAGAACTGCAAAATCATTCTGAATAAATGCTCGATCACATCTAATCTGAAAAAAATATATATAAAATTAAATAAAAAAATATATATTTTTTTTTTTGCAATCAATCCTAGCTTTGATATTTACTAAATAATTTTCTTTATGGTTCAAGTATTTCAACATTGAGTAATATTTATTTTTAATTAATCACTTTTATTTGATTATTGATATCCTGACCTGTTATTTTGAAGTGAGTAATAAATTTCTTAATTAATTTTCATTTATTTCTATTTCAAACAATTTGATAATACCTAATTATAAAATATAGGATACTTAAAAGCCAAAATTCCGGTGCTGTTAACTTGTTATTAAATTGTGAAAATGGTTTTTCTGAGTAATTCTGATTAGTATTTATAAATTTGGTTGAGAATAAAATTTATCGAATTTGAATTTTTTTAATGTGTATAAATTATAGTTAGAATTGTTTTTGTGCTATAGTTAGAGTCCTTAATATCTTAATATAACATTTTATGGTGTGGTTATTTCAATATTGATTAATATTTATTTTTAATTAATCCTTATTGATTGATCAATAATTATTGATATTCTGAGCAGTTATTTTGAAATAAGTAATATTTTTCTGATTCATGTGTCTTCTTTCTCTTTTTTTCTCTCGCTGCCGTTTTACCCCTTATGATATACTAGGAGTCGAGGTTTGTATTGTCAAATAAGTTTCACTTTTATCACATGTACTAAGTTATACGCGCTCTTTTTTTTTTTGTGTGTTTGTATTATCAATTGTAAATAATCTAATCATTTTTTTTTTCTGCAAAAAATTGTGTTCACCCGTTTTAAGAAATAAACAAGCCAAAAATATTTTTCAATATTCAATTATCTTGAAAGTATGATATTTAGATTTTCAGTTTTCGAGCTTTCATTGAGTTAGGGTTTACAGTAAAAGGGTTTCTTTTTAGTACCTATCGTAAAATGTTTACTTCCATTCACTGCTCGCAGTAAATAGTTTATCACGTGCGTGCACACAAATCTAAGAAGAGCAAAACTTTTTGATGTGTAAACTTCTTAGCTCTCGGTAAACGGCATTTGGTGGGAGTAATTTAGTAAATGGAACGGAAGTTAAACGAACGGGAATGCGTAACAACAGTGATGCGTCTGCGTGATAGTCTTAGAAATCTCGGAAAGAATACGGACCCATGTGATTTATTAGTGTACACACACGCTCATCCAAATTATTTGGGAAAAGCGTGTTTAATGTTTTCATGTGTCGTGATAATTTTATTATTCCCTGTTGAAGGTTTTAGCTCGAGTTTTGCTACCATCGATGATGTTTTGTATATATTACCAATATTTATAAGGTAACCTGCACTTCAGTAGTATAAAAAAGAGACTTCTGGCACAATGTATTTCTTACGGGACTGCGGCTTGATGGCTTGATGGCGTGTTGGCTTGCCAATAGTAAGGATGTGGCTATGTTCAGGCGTATCTGCCTCTCGATGCCTATGATCCAGAACTCAGCTGCCATCTTGGATGACGTCACGTCCGCTATCTTGGAATCTGTTTTTCGAATATCTGTAATTATTTGGCTAGAAATTCGGAAAAATTTCTAAAATCATAATAAATTAGCATATTAGAACAATTATTGATTCTCTCGATTCATGTCCTGGGTTCGATCCTTGCTTGATACAAAAAAAAGTAATTTTATGTAAAAAAAACACTTACTTAAAATGTTATTGTGAAAAATCTCAAAAGGAGCTTAATTTCCTCATCCACCAACCGTCAGTAAGCTGACGATGACATTTTGGCCGCCATCTTGGAAATTCATAATTTTTTAGTTAGAAATTTGGAAAATAATCTAAAAATCCTTATAAAAATCAACACATAATTTACTGCTTGATTCGATCGATTCCTGTCCTTAGTTTTATCCTTGATAGATGCACAAATATATAGAAAGAGGTAGCAAATTATATTTTTAAAAATTTAACATTGAATTGACAGGTTTGAGAAAAAAACTGCAAAATTATAATTAATTTTTATTATGTATTTTCTACAAGAACGAAAAAAAAAATACTAGCGTTTCTCGATTTCTGCAATATTCTTACGGCAGATATTTCACTCAATAATATAACATTTTAAAATTTTCTAAAATCATGTAATATAATTCTTATAAAAGAACATTAATTCATATTTTTCGTATAAGTCTCGATAAAAATTAAAAATAAAATATATATTTTTCGCAATTAGATACAAAATAAATATCTGTAGCAATCTATCGTGCTGCACTCTGTGTACAACCCTGTGAATCAGAGGTATCGGACCAGTCGGCAGTGGCACGCTACTACAGGAAAAGTTTCAGACAGCTGAGACAGGCGCGAATCCGCAAGAACTGTAGGACGGCACCTGTCTCAGCCCAACAACAGAGCAGACTCAGGTAGAGTGAAAGATATTTTATCTGGAAAGTTCGTAATCATGGCCTTTCAGGATATAGGGATATCAAAGACAAGTTTTTATTAAATACGATGGTATTCAAGAGAAAATTTTAATAAGGTGGTCTATGGAAAATAAAACAAACAAAAAGATAAACTTTGATCTTCTTTGAAATATCATTTCGTAAATGTACTAATGAAATGTTAAATGTAAACCTGATAAAAAAATAAAATACTGTACTGAAACGAAAACCGAAAGTACCGGTAAACTCCGAGCGAAGTAAAAAAAGCCGCCAGCGCAGTTAGTTGGACAGCCGGAAAACGCCCAAAAAATATTTTTTAAAAAAAAGCGTGCGTAAATAAATACACGTAATACAATTGAAACTTCATTGGAAATTCTAGCCCCGACTCGTAAGTATATAGTAAAGGGGTAAAACGTCAGAGTGAGAAAGATCATTTTCTATATAAACACGTACTAACAAAACCTACTTACTTCAAAATAACTGCTCAGGATATCAATAATTAATGATTACTCTATAACAATTCATAACAATAAATATTTATCTCACTTTTTAAATACTCACAACATAAAGTAAAACTGTGCGTCTTACTGTTTCTTCAAACATCAATGCCATTTAGAACATGCCAAATCTCTGAACGAATTGTGAAATCCATAACAGGTAGCGCTATCTATGCGGGAAATACAGGGACTGTCTCAACAGCGCTCTCTACGCTGCTGGTTGAACAAAGAGGAACGCGAGCGTGCTGGTAGCAAATATAAAATTCAAGGCATTCACAGTTGACTGTATAGGATACCTACATCTATTTTCTGAAACAAGCGCATGTCCACACTCTCTGTCTTATTCTTTCGTTAATCTCTCGGTTTTTTTTATGAGGGACGAATAATCGCACAAAGAGGAGAACGAAAACGATCCCAGCAACGTATATAGCATAGTGCTCTCTGTATGTATATTTGGCCAAATGCATAGTTTATGTCTTTTTCGCATCAGAAACGATCCGCAGCAATGTTTCACGAAAACGTTGGCCAAATACATAGTATCGGTCCTTTTCGTGTCAGAAACGATGCGCAGCAATGTTTCACGAAAACGTTTCATTAGAATTCGGCCTTTTAAATTTTACTCAGATCGTGCACCAAATAAGTTTCGCTTCAAAAAAATCTAAACGCGAACCGCTCGTTAAAGTGCCGGATCACAGAATTCGACGAACCGCGTAATGCCAGGCTAAAGACGTCTCGCTGTGTTTTAATGTTTTCGTCGCCGGAGAAGGTACAGGCCCTGCGGAGCCATAGGCAGCCTCATCAGACGATGCCGTCGTTTCCGGGGGGCCAGAAAGTGGGTGGGGGGGTGAAGAAGGGGGTTGCCAACCCCCCTCTCTCCTCCTTCCCTTGCGGTCTTGTGAATAATTCAGACGGCGCTGCGTGCGCCCGCAGATCCCCCCTCCCCCCACCCAACTCCTTGCCCTCAGCTCCGGGCGACACAAACTTGCCAACTTACACACCGAACTAGGGGGCTTGTCGGGAGAAGGGGGGGGGGGGGGGTCAGAGCATTAAGATGCGCGGGGCTCTCTCTGCAGGCCCGCGACGCTTCATATTAAAATGTAACCGCGCCCCTCTTTGTGGGGGGGGGGGGGGAGTGAGTGATGTAAAAGAGGGGGGAGGCTCTCAAGTGTCTCGGGGTGAGAGGTCAGGCTGCCTACAGGTCTCCCCCCCCCCTCGCGGCGAGGTCACATTATCAGCACGTGATGCTTGCTTTTTTTCCAGGGGCGATTTTTGCTTTTTTTTTTTTTTAAGAATTGTGCGTGTAGCTAAAGCATGTCAAGGTTACGATCAAAAGTCTTGCAAACACTGTAAATTACTTTGCAGGGTATAAATGTAATTGTCCACCGTCTTGGAAATGAAGATCTGAATTTACTTGTGATGACAATAGAAATATTCTTCAACCATATTTTTTCTCAAATACTGTCATACAAATATATATTTTTTTAAAATTCACATTATACAAAAGCAGAAAATGTAGAGTTTTCGCTGTGAGTTACACGGTTTTTTAAAAGCTAAAATTAATTTGGTCATTTGATTCTTTATCTGAGAAAAAGCAAAGGAATATAAAAAATAAATAAAAAATAAGTGGAATAGTTTTTCATGTAAGAAAAGATTTTTTGGACATTTTCTACGAACTTTTCCCAACATTTTAAGTAAAATATTTTTAACCGAGGAATCCATCCTATCACTTTTTTTACGGTTGAATGGTCTTGTAGATTTGCAATGTTAAGTCTAAAGTCTCTTCAACTACAAGGTCATCAGAGTCGGACAAACTTCGTTCAGAGCGAGTCAGGGTAACTGTGGGACGGCAAAGGGTGAAGAGGGGTGTCAGTGATGGTCTGTGCCTTCAGTAAACCGATGAGAGTTGAAAATCAGTCCGTTCAAGCCAATGCAGAACTAATTGTTTATTAGATTACTAACTTTCGTGAGAGTTCCTATAGTAGCGTAGAATTTACGTAATAAATTTTTATTTGTAACAATATTGTGTTTTTTCGAACCTGTTTTTTTTTTTTTTTTTTTTGTAATTTTGATGCAATTGTTTTTTGGCATCGAGCAAGAATCGAACAGAGGAAGGGAATCGATCGAATCAATCATTATTTTAACAAACGATTTTTTTTATGAATTTTGGAATTTCCCCCGTAAATTCTAGATAAATAATTACAGATTTTAAAGATAGCGGGCGCCCAGAAAATAAATAATTACTGCACTTTAGCGGGCAATAATTAAACTAAGGTGGCAGCAGCGCCCTCTAGCAGACGAAAAAAATATGTCGGTTCCAAGATGGTGGCCTCCGGCAGATGAAAACAAGATGGCCTCCAAAACGTTATAGTGGCCGATGAAACATATTTCTTGGCATTAGTAGTGAGAGGTCGGTCTGCTGGTGGCTTCAATGGAGGAAGAATCTGTCACCATTTTTAATCAAATAACATCACTGGGTTAGTACCGAGGACTCCGTTACATTAATACTTTTTCTAAATCTATTTTTATTTTATAATTTATTTTATAAAATTTACAATTTTTGCATTTAGTTCGGATAATAACCATATTCAATATGGCGGACCACTTTCAAAATGGCGGAATCGAATTTTATTAAAATTATATTTTTTAAATTTATATAAATTTTAAAATTGCTCCCAATTTTCTAGCATAATTTTTACGGGTTATCAAGATGACGGCCGTAACGATAATTGCAGCGATGGTGGTTGAGGTAAAGGTCATAACCTCAGCGGCTTATGGCAGCTTTTCCATAGGGAATTAATGCCGCTTTGGGGAATTTTCATGCCGCTGGCTTTTTTGGAGAATAAAATGTAAAATTTTCCCTGAAAACGGGAAGTTTTCCCTTATAATAGGGAATGTTTTTTAAAATTTGAATAATTTTTGAGCAATTTTGGGGTATTTTTACACCAAAAAGTGCTGCGTTGACGTCACAATCCAATATGGCGGACGTCGGCACTGGCACCATACAAGGACCAAGGCGCCGGAGGAACTATGTAGGCTACTACTTCCAAGGTTAGATGATGTATGAGAAATAATATGCTGCAAATACACTTAAAATACAATCTTGGAAACGATATTTAACGTATAATTCTCTAAAAATATGACGCTTATCGTTATAAATATATACCCACTTTCGGTTTTCAATTATATTTCTTTGACAAAAATCACACGTAGTTTCCTCACGCACCACTAGAATTCGTTGTCGAAGCAGCTAAGTCAATTAATGGATCATTTGATTAGCATATATAAATTTTAAGCTACATAAAGAAAAGTTCCGATAAAAGAGATAAAAACGTTCAAAAAATACTAAACCCCGGTTCGGACCAAGTTTTCGAGTAAGAATATTATTAAAATACTGTCCATCTTGTTAACATTCATTAAACAGTTAATACTTTAAATTTTAAATTTGTCTTTGTGAACTTTGGTTCGCGTCACAGATGGCAGCACCGTGTCTACACATTCCCGTTCATGGAACTACCGTTCCATTCACGAAAGAACTCCTACCAAACGCCGTCTACAGCGATCTACGACGTTACACTTTTAAAAAAGAAATTTTTTTTCTTACAGTCCGAGCCACACCAAATATACATATACACACACACACACACACATATATATATATATATATATATATATATATATATATATATATATATATGAAGCAATCCAATCAACTCGTTTTCGCAGCCACAGCTGTGAGATCTCACGGAGTTGTAGAATATTCCTGCCAAACGGATTAAGAAAGAAGGCGGTGTAAAAAATATCGTGTTAAAGCTTCGTTAATGAAGCCACGAAACTGGAACGGTTGAACTATTATTTTTATTCGAGGGAGAAGATTCGACTTTCTGGTTGAATATCGCGATCTTCCCCTGAGGTCTTTGTTCCTGGTGGGGCGCCAGACGGTGTTTCCGACGGGAAAGCCTTTAACTCGCACTCGATCCGACGGGAGAATTACGTCGTGCGAGGTGAAAAAAAAACGGGGCTGCGCTTTCTCAAAGTACGGACGGCGCTGTCGCGAATCGATTCTCAAACGATCTGCGTGCGTTGAAAAGAAACTCTTAATTGTGGGACTGGGGTCGAACATCCACGCGCTCGTCGGTGAACGCGGTCAGGCGAAGCGAACAAAAGTAAAAAAAAAATTTACGTGAGAACGTCTAACAAATCGATGAACGCCGACTGCACGCACGAAAAAGGATGACTCATTGTCCCGTTACGCACATTGTCCCGTTACGCTCATTGTACGCTTGCGCCGCATCTATCTCTCTTCCACTCGATTGGAACAACCATCGATTTGACTTTTTCGAGGCACATTAAACTTGAAACACTCCCATTCGTTTCCTACTTTTCCTATCGTCGTCCTGTCCTCAACAGAATAACACAGACTGGAAGAAGTTAAATAGCAAACATGTATAAAATTTAAAGTTAAAATAATCTCTTCGATAAAGTAATAAACATATTTGAATTAATGAGTGCAAATAAAAGTAAATTTATCAATTAAATTGTAGATTTCATTTCAGTCCTTCTTTGTATCCGTACAAAATAGTGATAATTCGATAAAAAATTATTCAATTTTATTCATAAAAGTATGGAATCATTTCATCAATGTTTTGTTATGACGTTGTCACGTTCAACTATCGTCCGTAAACAGACTTTACAGACAACCTTTTTTTTTTTTTTTTTCAATCAGTAGCTCTAACGCAGTCTGTGGAAATTTTCTACGTGAGTTCATTCACTATCCTATTGCGTGTTGCGATTTTTGGAGCGATAAAACTATCAATTTAATTAATTACTCAGAGGCGTCATAATTTATATACAATTCACTAACTAGCTAACAGTATACTTACTAGCAAACACTATAATTTGTAAGAAATGCATGAACAAAAATAAATTGGTATTCATCATGGTTTACAGTAGTCATAAACAATAAAACTGAAATGGTTAATATATGTTAAATTTCTCTGTCTTACCTCCCAACACTGTTACGTAATTAATGTACCTAATAAATAGCAGTTATCATGCAACTATTTGAGTGGGCAATAAAATATTTTAGGTTGTTTTACATTCAGCTTTTCGGTGTTGTACTGGAGGATTTAGAATCATAAACTTTTACTTCACATGTTCTCTCCATCAATAGGTTTCACGGCCTTAACAGCTAAATTTTATTTTGATAACGATATTACTTGTTTTAGCCCGAAATAAGCTAAATGTAGTTACATTAAGGTAAAATTACCAAACGTTATAAGTTCATTCGTTTTAACTTGATTGTATTTAAATGTATTCATTTATGTAGTAACATATGTTTTATATTTATTAGACGCACTGGCTCTTTGCGAAAGTGGTTCTGAGACAACGGACACGCTCTACGCTGGACTTGGTTCTATGGCGAGTGACGTCAGTGCCGGCGGCTGTCGCTAGGGAGCGCGCGGAGCGCTATGTGTGGGCCATGACGCAAGCGGCCACGCCAGCGCAGGGGAAGCCTTCTTTTCACAGACGAGAGAGCCAAACGCCCGATCGTGCATCTTCGGTTTTTCTTTTTTGTTCATTGTGAAAGGTTACTTTAGCTACATTATAAATACTTTAAAACATTGTGGACGGTTGATTTGGTTAGGATAGCTACATTAAAGATACTGTGAAATCATGTGAACAGTTTCCTAGCCCTGGATAGCTACATATTAAAAAGTTATTTGCTAAGCAACCATAAAATGATTTTACAGTATTTTTAATGTAGCTATACTTACCTAATATAACCAACCATCCACAATATTTTAAAGTATTTATAATGTAGCTAACCTATCCTAATCGACCGCAAAATTTAATGCCACACCGGTTTATACAATGGGATCTAACGGGGAAAAAAAGCGAGCATGAACTTCGGGTGTGGCTCTCTCGTCTGTGAAATGAAGGCTTCCCCCAGCGCAGCGGTGGCGAGTCACCGGTTGTGTAATTCGCGGAAGCACTCAAGATCACGGACACTACCACTGGTGTGGATGAGAAGCCTAAGATGTACATCAAGTTCTGTCTCTGCCCGAACACGCCCGAATATTCACCTTCGGCAAACCTTGGGATTTGTTTTATTTTTGCGCAAGAAAAATGAATTCAAATATTAAAAGTGGTCGGTTAGGTTAGCTACATTAAAACACTTTAGAACACTATGGCCGGTTAGTTAGGTTAGTATAGCTACATTAAAATAAACAGAGAAATATAAATATACTAGATAATGCCCGGCATGCGTTGCAATGCCTCAATCAATTTTTTTTTTGTAATTTTTAAACGTATACTAAGCATCTCTCTTTATCTCTCTAATTCTCTATATCTCTATGTATATCTCTATAACTCTCTCTATCTTTCTATTTATATCTCTACATCTTTCTACATATATATCTCTATATATCTTTCTAGCGGACCCGACAGACGTTGTCCTGCCCAAATGTACTTTTTGTGAGATATGGATATGGCGGTAAGTATTTCTACGCTGGACATTTTGTATATTCTCATTATACATACCCCTCCTCTTGGGCACGCCACTGCCGTTACCAAAAACCTTTCCCATGTTTACGCAGGAGGCAACAACAATGCAAAAGCCCGTTGCCATGCAGGCTAATTATCAACAATGCTTAGGTTTTTGCTTTTAAAGCGTGTTTTTTTTTAGTTTTTTCTTAACTCAGAATCGAGATAAAATATCCAATTGTGAATCTAAACCATCCTCGAATCCCCGTGAACTCACACAAAAAATTTCATCAAAATCGGTCCAGCCGTCTAGGAGGAGTTCAGTGACATACACACGCACACAAGAAATATATATATATAAAGATATAAATAAGCCCGAGGTTGGCCGAAGGTGAATATTCGGGCGTGTTCGGGCAGGGACAGAACTTGATGTACATCTTAGGCTTCCCGGTATGGATACCGCACGGAGGAAAGTGGGAGCAGGTACTGTTTTCCTGCAAGTACCATGGAGGGTCACGGGTTGGAGTCCGTCGACCGTAATGAGAGTTTATGTACGCGTAAGAGAGACTAATTTAATGAGGCGAGGCGGCGTAGCCTTTACCATTTGTGTTTGTCCTCTACACTATATTGTAAATGAAACATAAACATCCATGTAATATCACAAATATTTTCTTTTATATTTTTACATTTACATGAAAACAATTATATCCAGAGGACAAATTTAATTTGATGCGATCACACAAAATTTGGTATTAAATGTTTTATACAAGGATCACAAGTGATATGAGAACTTCCAGATTGTGACAGATTCCGACAGCTCGTTGCATAAAGCGATTATTAATACCACACTTTAAACATCAGTAAACTCGATCTATATATCCATACAAATAAAATAAAAAGTCCTGCTCATAAAAATTTTAAAAATAGACTTACTTACAAGCACACTATTAAATCATAATATTTAAAGATGTGTAAGTAGAATTCAACGCTTCAAACTCACTGGTCAGTGACAAAATAATTTAAAAAATTATATGGTGGTAATACTTTACAGATATTACTAAAAGACAGGCAAAAACCCCACTTGCTCTTCACTATGCGCGTTCATGGAGAAGCTACTGACGTGCACTCATGCGTAAATCTGAGCTTGTAAAGTGCGCAGTGCTCACAGACTTGCAGTCAGTGCTCGCTACCCGAAGTAGCTGGTAGCTGCGTTAACGTGCTTCAATAAATTCTGACTAAAATGTACACAGCTCTGTAAATAACACGTTAAATCAAACACGCCGTTCTACCAGAAAGATTCCCGCGAAAGCAGAGTATACTAATAAATTAAACAGAGTTGACGAAGGAGAAATAACAGAGAAACAAAATTTAAGTTCAAAACGTTAACTTTAATTCCAAAGTTTAAAAAAAATTATATCCATAAATGGTAATCTGATTCAGGCTTGACGAGGATTTGTTTATACCATATAAATAATTATTACTAAAAATAGTTTAAATACTATTTAAAACAATCAACTTTGTTGGCAAGCACTCAAAAATACAAATTTTACGCAAGGCTTTATTAAAATTCATATAAAAATATATAGTGCAAAACGTAAGAAAATTAATTAAGTCTCAAGTTATGGGCTATGTAAATCAAATACCAAATCTAAAATGTATATAGAACAAAATTTAAGTTCAGGAAAATCCCTGGGTATTAAATTTTAATTTTCTCCAATTCTTATAATAGACCCGAGCCTTCCTGCAATCGTTCCACACAACATTTACATGTTTGTAACAAAACGCAATTTTGAAAGGCCTACAGCAGTTTGGTTACTTTGAAAAGTGGAATTATAATTTTCAGTGTTGTGCGTTCACGGTCACTAAGCTATTTCTCACACAGCTTCGCCGACACAGGAGTATCGGCGATAAAACGGGTCCTCGTGGTAGTTGACAGGCTACGTTCTCGTACACTGTTAAACATTTTCACCTTAAAATTCCGAAGAAACTGGTTACAAAATTATCCAGGCATCTTTGTAAATTTACCGTTATCTTTTTAAATTCACGGGCACTCGTTTTATTGACTTTGAGCATGAATCCACGTAACCAATCTTGGTAAACTATAAACACATTGAAAAACTTGTTAAAACTACTGGGGAAAAAAACTTTTTTCTTCTACAAGTGTGTTGGCCTTGAAAAACATAACTCGGATGTCGAAAAACGGTGTTGTTTCTACGGAGATTCACTTGTATAAAATTACGAAGAACTTCTCTTTTATTTGAGGTGAATTCTTCTTTGGAAAGAATGTAGTCGGTAAGGGCAAAAGAAATTTGGACGACGATTTGTATAATGTTATTAAAATAAGTAATATAATTCAGTGACGTGAATTGAACCTCGCTCAACCGCTGTGCTATTGAGCTTTTGAGAACTTAGATGGATAATATCTATTTCAACAATTGTAATGTCCGTTTTCTCTGGTATTTTAAAACTTTGGATTCATTTTTGGCATAATTATTTTAGTTTACCAAATATATTCCACGTTAGTTTCACCATCATAAATTTCCATTTGGCATACCAATAATTCGTTTGGTATGTGCCCATAATGTTTACAATAGGGACTACCTGCAGGTTTATGGTGCTACATATGGGTCCACCATATTTGTGACACATTTCCGTTCACCAACTTCCTTTCAATATTCACACAACTACTCCTACCAAAACCGTATACCAAGGACTAAGATATTAAAAAGGTTTTGAAACCAAATACTAAACCCTGGTTTTGGACCAGATTATCGACAAGAAATTTTATTAAATTACAGCCCATTTGGTAAATATTTACTAAACAGTTAATACTATAACGTTATCTGACACATTAGATGAGTATAAACTATAACAAAGTATTAAAGGATAGTTTTACTATTATAAAGTTTTATCTTGGGTATATAACTATGCGAATTCATGGATATCCTATCCTGATAAATATGTATAAATAATATAATTTTATTTTTGGAGAATTGGGTTAATATGGGTTATTACAGTTTTATTCATTACTAAAATTTACATTACTAATAAATAGTTGTACTTAAAAATGTTAGACCACCAATCACTGCCTTTTAAAAATGTTTATTCTCAAGTCACTCGATGTCTGTCAAGTTCCACAGTTCACACTACTCACTGGAGCTCAACAGTGGTTCGCCCCTAACTTGTAAACAAAGTTTTTGTTTAGTTATGAGGTGTGAACCATGTCAAAAACTACTCTTTGAGCTTATTCACTGCGTGTTCTGCCACTGCGTTATCGGGACAGTTCTGTTTGGAAAAGTCACTATGTATTATTGACAGTATAATGTCAGTTTTTTAAGTATTTTAAAACTAATTATTACTTTTGATTATAACTATTTTATTTTACCAAATATATTCCGGGGTAGTATCACTATAATAAAGTTTTCTTTAGCACACCAATACGTTTGGTTTGTATCATATTGTTTACGAAAGTTACTATTGTATTGCACTTTACTGACTTAATGGTATTACGATTACTTTTTTTTTGTTATATCACTTTACTGTTTCGCAAAAAATATATATAATTTTAAAACTACCAAAATCTTCACTCTGCCACTAGTTTGTACCCTATAAGCCTGTAAATTATAAAGTTTATCAAACGCTGTGATCCATCCGCCTATTTTTTTCTATATTCGCGTCTGGGAAAGGAGTACCTTGATCTTATTTTACTTTCGTGCTTAAAAATATATAAAAAAAAGTGGCAGAAGTGAGCGGTAGCGAGACTGCTAAGTGGCCACTCTATATTCCATCCCTCCCGGGGCCAATATAACTTTCAAAAGTTTTCTTTTTTCGTCTTCGGCACAACTTCCGGTCTCGCCTTGTTTTTTAAACAAGGGAGCCAAAAGAAGCGTTCCTTTTACAGCAAGCGTGACAAGTCATTTCTATGCATCGTTGTAGTTCAGCTTGAGTTGTTCGAAAACAGTAACAAAAAAACACAATGCCAGGAGATTGAATTATTATTACTTTTTATTTTGAATGATATTACTATTAAAATCATATTAATGTAAATTATTATTTTAATATATTGATTATTAAATTTTAATTAACATAAATATATTTTGAGCTAATTATAAGAAATATATTTATCAATTTAATTTTAATAATTCTAATACTTAATTTTTACATTATTTAACTTTACAAATATTTTTCGTAAATATAAAATCAATAATTAAATAAATAGTTTATGGTCTTACTTAGTGCAATCCTAGTTCAATTTTTACTGTATTTGGTTTGCTGTCATTGCTTATCTAACGAACGTTCTGCAGAACAGCGAAGTGTATACACGTGGTTCGGAATCTTTTGAAATATTTTAATCCTGTAATAGTCATTTAATTCTTTGTATGGCCAGAAAACGTAAATAAGTTTGGAAATTTTCCCTATCAATTATACCTTGGTTTATTACTAAAAACTGGATGCATCGCATCGGTTTAAGAGATATTCTTCCTCACTTTCTTGACCAAACATTCATTATAACATTTTATACAAAAAAAAACCTTAATTGTAAAACCCAAATATTTATAAGTTGTATTATTTTTTCTAAGACAATGTTCATATCGGAATAGTCATTCAATTGTGTTGTATGGCGAATAAACTTAAACTTTTACAATACCTGTCAGTTTGGAAGTATTACACATCAAGCGACTTAGCTTTTCCCGAAATCAATAAATCACGCCTTGACCTCGGTTGACATGTGATACCTATGGTGTGATTTACTTCCCTTCAGAGACAGTTTAAAAATAACAATTGTAAACACAACTGCTCATCCACCCTTGATGCACTGTTCAATAGTTTCCGTAAACGGACGCCACTCGCATATCTTGAGCAGTTTTTGAATCACGTGGTTTCTTCTGGAGCTCTACGCACCGTGTGTGTGTCCATCCGACACCACCGAGACTCAACGCCTTCCCACCCTGTCGCCCGGAACCTCTGACGTCACGGGTAAGAGGCCAGCATATGAACTAAACATGTGCTGTGAGAAGCATTTAAGTTACTTTTAATTTGTTTGTTCTCACTTCCCTTAATACATGTATATTATTTGTATCGGTATATTGTTTACACACGTGGCTTCTGCCAAAACAATGCAGCACTAAAACTTTTTCTCCGGTGTGTGTGTGTCAAGAAAACTATATTGTTATTCGTATAAAATAATTACTAAATGTTTAAAAATACAACTTTGTACGGAGTATACCAAGACAACTACTGCAATGTGTGCAATAATCTATAATATCCTCTGCTGATTTAAGTGAATGTAGTTAAATTTCGTTAGCAATTATCATAATAGTCGTGCTTAGTAAAATTTCGTTAAGAGTGACATGAGAGTAGCGGCGGAACGCAAGGGCGGGAGAAACGCGTTCACGCGAAGAAAGCAACGTCCGCGCGCCACGCGCCTACCGCCTCCTGCCTGTGACGTCACGGACATGTTGTAAGGCCTTGAGTCTCGGTGGTGTTGGTCCAGCCGGGCTGGGTCATTAAGGGGGTGCATCCTATTTCAGGTCATGACTTTACATTTGCAGTGATTACATAACAACTTGTAGACATTTTAAATGGTTATATTTTATGAAATAGATATTATACGTTGCATATATTTGACATAATTAGTTGCCAAAGTTATATTTCGGTCTTTTTAAGAGCTGTACAAATAAGGAGAACGAACTGTAAAAACCTCTTTAGGTTTAACTGCAATTATGCTGGCTGCTTCAAGATATGGTTAGAATTTCCTTCACAATACATTATTTAATTGTACCTGGCATTTCAAAATCTCTCAAATTTGTGAGGATTTTGACAGCAAGGCAACATAAAATGAGATTTTATGATGATTTACAAAACCTATGATGACGTAGCCATTAGCATTACATTTAAACCTAATTTTTTTCAGTTCTGTAATGCATTAAATTCTCCCTATTTTTACTCCCAAATATAATAAAAAAATAACTTTGGTAGCTTACTATACAAAAAATATGAGAAATATATTTTTAATTTCGTGAAACTTAATACATTTAGAAGTCTGCAAGTCGACCTGTGAGTTCTGTAAATATTAAATAATGACCCGAATTGAGAGTCACACCCTTAAAGACATATTTTAAACTCGGAATACATTGTCAATGATATTGATTAATATTCTCAAGCAGTTAGCGTTTAGCTCTGAAATAATTGTGATATCTATTTAAAGAGATTTACACCACGCACACACAATAAATGGTATTAATGTGAAATACTAGTATGATTTAAATAAACGTTATAACTAAGAAGTGGAATATTTAAAAAAATCGTAAACTTTAAGAATTATATTTTGCATGTAACCCAACACTTTAAATAATAGATTAGTTTATTTTAATTTATCAACTAATGTAATTGTTCAACAGTTACAGAACCATACAATTTAGGAATTAATGAAGAGTTTTTTATAGTTCTAAACTTCTTATATTACTATGCTAAGAATCATTTTGTAATTCTGATTATAAACCTTTGATGTATGATTATTATCGGACACCCTAATTGAGCATGTACTTTCGGTGATCATGAGTGTTCGGGAAAATCTGCGTAAGTCGCTACGAGCGGTTGTTGCGTCGTGCCGGAAGTCGTAGGAAATGCGATAGCTGATCTTGAAGCACGTAGTCTTCCCAAGTTGAGTCCTGAGAGACGACCTCCGGCGATTAGGTTAGGGTATGTTACACGGCCTACTTAGCGAGCGCCTTGGCGCCTAGGAGGTACGGAAACTGGCACGAGTGGCGTGCAGCCGTGTTGTGCGGGTAGGCTACCGTGGGGACGTGCAGGCGGAGGAGCGGCCCCCAAAGGACCGCAGAGGGTTGGTTCGCCTGGGGTTGGTGCTGGAAAAGTGGTTGGCCTGGGAAAGGGGGGGGTGGGAGGGTTGGAAATTGAGGCGTGGCTCGTGATACCCCTCGGGACGACTGGTGTGGAAACCTCCCCTTTGTTGCGGCGGTTACACGTCGTCAGCGCTACTGCGAGATGTTCCATTCCCTAGGGCTTCACTCCTCTCTTGAATACTGCAGCACACGCTTCACTTCTGCGTGGCTCACTTCATTTACAACAAATAAACCAAGATTATATCTCTCTTTCTTCTTACCTTTTATTCTATATTAATGTATTTTTTGGCACCCAGGCGAACAATTTTGGATATTTACGTGAAACATTGATCCTCGTGTTAAAGGTTAATTTCAAAAATGTTTTACATTATTCACTGTGTATATCACATTTTTAATGTTTTGGTTACCAACATTAAAATATAAACTATATAACCTATTTCAAACTTCATGTATGTGTTTGTGAGTTTTGGTCTAGTTATAAAATAACACTAACCTGAGGAAGTTATAATTATGTTCAGTAATAATTTTTTCCTGCTTATATGTATTAATAAACTAACGTTGTTTTAGCCACTTGTAATATTTTGCCATTTTTTTCAAGTGTGATTGCATACATTTTGGTTTATTGGCTATGAAAAACGCAAACTAAACAAAAGCTAGTAAAAATAATTCAGAGTATTTTTATTTACATTTATCTATTAATCACGTCAATATTTCGTGGAATATTTATTTTCTATAACTGTATATGAGTCACCTATACGTAAAATAGCATCAATTTAATGGTAAATATATATTATTTTAAGACTTAATAGATTATTTTGGTATTTTGTAAATGTTCTGTATATATGTTAAATTAATATTCTTATAAACATTCAGAATGGTTAGAGTGAATTCGCGATCAGCAAGTGTATCTCAAATGCAATATATTTTAATAAAAAACTATTTAAACTTTAATTTTTTAAATATAATGAAATGTATATTCGTTTTATAGAAAGAATGGAAAATCAATTTTATACACTTTCCTCCTACAACTACAAAAAAATTAAAAAATCTTTTCTTCTAAATTAATATGTTAATTTTTTGCGGGGAATATATTTTGCTCTGCATTCCTAGTTTTCGTTGAAACCAATAGCCGTTTGGTTTTAAGTTAATTAAGGTGGATTCAGTTAAATCAAATATATAGAGATTAGCTAGAAAGGATGTCCAAAAAATTGCCGGAATGTACAAACACTCCCTTCCCCTTAATTTTATAATTTTTACCAGTAGGAATGTCATTGGTAGTCTAAATTCAAAAATTGTGGCCAGGTTCTGCCTTTGCGTTGGCCAAAATTTATAATAAAAAGATGAATTGTTTTTATTAATAATTTGAATATTTTACCCTTTTGGCTGAAAAAGATTATGACTACAGTTGTAAGAAATTTAATTGTCTACATCTTTGGTCATACAAGTTTTTACTCAACGTTCTTTATTTTTTCGAATTAAACCTGAAAAATGCGATGCAGTATTATAAATTCATTATATTATTTTTATTGTCAACGAACAGAAACAAACATGCGGGGAATTGTAACTGTCGACAGTGGGTTGTGGGTCTAAACCCTATTTATTTCCTTACGATTAACCACCAGACGAACTGGTACTGAATAAAACTCCAAACGAGATCGTCATCGTCGTCGCGACGAATCGCTGCGTTTGCCTCCGCAGCTCGCCGTTCAGCCAGAAGAGCGGCGCAATGGCGCGAATGTCCGCGTTCGCGCCTATCCCCGGGGCGCTGAAAGGTCCCGCGGTAAATATTGCCCTACGGCGGACGTAATCTCGGAGGACACCCCAATACCCTTCTCCGCTCATCCTTCGCCGTGGTCTTCCAGCGCCGGCCGAGTGCTGAAATCAAGAAGTGACCCCGAGCTTCTTCACAGGAGGATGAGAAGGATTGTGTGAAGGGGTGGGGGAAAAGGCGGGAAGTGCTCGTTTCGCGGGTTTTATTCCCTCGACGAGGCGCAGAAGTGAGAGCAAGAAGGAAAGGGGGAAGGGAGAAAGAAGAAGTAAAGGAGGAAGGAGGGGAAGAAAGAGGGCAAAAGTAGTGGAAGCACTCGCTCATCAGGTGACCATTCTCCAAAGACGTCGGCTAAAGGAGTTCCAGAGCAGTTCTCCACGTCCCGGGAACTATCCACAAACTACTAGACGTCGCAATAAAGTTCCTTTAAGGTAGAATATCCTAGATTGTTTTTTCTTCGGTCATTTTGATATTTTCCTATGATATTTAATAAATGCATTATATAACTACGGTTATTTTTTTCACGAAAGAATTTTTATCTATTTCAACATGTGTTTATTAAATTTATTTTTTAATCAATATAAGTGTCAATTAATATTTCCAGCCCGGCATCAACTACGATCATATAATCTCAAGCTACGTAGATTTCATTAACTGAATATATTTATTATTTGTCGTCAAACACTGTGCTGTGGTGTTAGTCTTGTTATTTACTGTCGAGAACTATTCTGACTTTAGAGTATGATCAGTCTAACACAAACAGGTAGCAATGTGTGTGCTATGAAATACAAGTGTAGTACAGATACAACTATCATGTATATAGAGAAACAGCAAGCTTATTAAATGAGAAAATGAAAACATAAATATAGGAAAACAGTTTTATACGAGGGCTGTTTTTTTTTCAACCTCCGAAAGGCTATATAAAAAAAGGAAATTTACGTAACATAGTAATTCTACCACCAAAAGTACAGTAGGGTCTTACTTATTTTAATACATAAAAGCCAAAACTATCGAGGCATTTGTCATATCGTAACACAAGCTTATCTATGCATGTTTCGAAGAAGTTAGCCGCCAGTGAATAGAGATAACAGGACAAGTGCCTTGATCTCCCGCTCCCTCACGACACCGCTGTAAGGCGGGTGGACTAATTGTGCGGAGTATTGTGCCTCATTATTCATATTCTTGCGATAATTCAGCTACAATTTCGAAATAAATTCCAAAAACTTTCAAAATGTTGCTTATCAAAATAATTATTGATTAGATAAATTTCTGTCCTTGGTTCGATCTTTACTCAATGCAAAAATTGTAATTTAATGTAAAAAGAATTAAGTTATAAAAATATAGTAAAAACACCTAAAAAAGGATAAATTTCTCATCTAACAGCGTCCAAATAATTCGATTGATTCTTATCCTTTGTCCAATCCTTGCTTAGTTAAAGAAGATAATTATATGTAAAAAATGTTATTTAAAAAATAAAATATACCTAAAAGAAGTTAAAAAATCTCATCCACCAACCACCAGTACGCTGCCGATGAAATATTGGCCGCCATGTTAGAACTTCGTAATTATTAACCTAGGAATTCGGGAAAAATTCCAAATTTCATTTTAAAAAATTGTTTCTTATAATAATTATTAATTCGATCGATTTCTGACCTTAGTTTGGCCCTTGCCCAATTCAAATAAAACGTAAAATTAGGTAACCAATATTAATTTATTTAAATTTAACATTGAATTGACAGGCTCTTGAAATAAAAAAAAACAATTTACAAATAAAAATTATGTAATTTCTACAATAACAATAAAAAAGACAATAACTACCGTTTTTAGGTTTCTGCAATTGTCAAAGATTAGGAAGCAAGTCCTTTGCATGCCTTGACATGTGTTTTCAGGGCAGATCTGCATGACAGTCAATTAACCGGACACGTACAATCAGTGGCCAGCCACACCCAGTTGGTTTACGTTTGATATAAATTAATAATAAAATAATTTTTAACAACGTGTTCAGATATTAGGAATATAAAAATTTAACTTTTAAATTATTAATTAATTATAATAAAAAGGTTTTAACATTATTTCTAATGGGTTTAAAATAGTTCATTACAAAAGTTTAGATTGAAGTGATATGTAATAATAACTACTAATAATCATTGTAAAAATAAATATAGTTAACTTCTGCTCACAGTTCTTTCAACTTTTATCTTCATAAATTCGTTTGTATTTATGCATTTTCATTATCCGCTACGTATTCTTTCGTCACATTTAAGTCTCTATGAAGGAGGATCATTTTGAAACGCCGAGCTCAGACGATTATAACTTTTTATTACATTTTTTGTGAGACTTCGTTCTACGTCTGGAAGTAAATAAGATCGCTCTTTTATTAATACATCGATTCACTTTGTATTTTTGTTAGACATCAAGAATATCATATTACATTAACCTTTCTTAGTATATATTATTCTAATACTGGTTTACTGGTTAGATCAATCGCTCTAATTTTATCCCCTTACGCTAACCTTATAACCGGTGACTTTCCGAAATGATGCCTGTAGTTTGATTCCATATTTTAATCTTGTACAACGTAGAATTATAAACCGTAGTTAATTCACAAGTTAGAAACAATAAATATAAAAACTTTTTTAACTTAAATACGTGCGAGGGTGCGTTGAATTAAAAACATTACAAGTGAGCGTGAGGTTTGCTTCCTCACCGTATAGTTGGCGGCAGTGTTAAAGCGCACATTGATATGGTGACCAACAGTTGGCAGTGTGTAGTGCAAACGTCCCGTGGGAACTGGCGGAGAAGCAGCTTAAAGATTGCGAGTGATGAGGAAACACGCATTATACTGTCCATTGTGTACCGTAACTGAAAATATTTTCCACAAGAATAATGCAATCCCAGCTGAAAGGAAGTATTTGTTCTCCATACGATATTTTCCTTACGATATTCACACAGATACAAAACGCTGAAACAAACTTGTCTTGCAAGTAACATAGGTTTGCATACGATTTAGTTAATTTTTATTCATTTTCCAATAAATTATTTATAACAATGAAAATATTTAATTTTTTTTTTACTTGACTTCCTATTTTATTAGGTAAATCAATTATTACACTATAAAATTACTGATATTTAATCGTAACCACTAATTAATATTTTTTTGCTAATCTACCGTCGTTTGTCTCACCTAATTATAGTCTCACAAAATACGTTTTCTTATTGCTTTCGTTTTACTGACCAAGTTAATTTTTCGTAGCCTAAACCTTGTTTTGATTTTAGTCTTATTGAAAGTTACTTTCGCTATACGGATGTACTTATTTGACTGTTGAAACAGTCATTTCTTTGCATGACTGTGTTATATTAAACATGTTTTTAATTCGTGATCGTTCTTCCATTTTTATTATTTTCATTTAGTTTCAAATTGGCCAGAAACAACATGTAAAAAGTTTTGATTAATTATTTCTCATTTAAATAGACAATAAGAAAAATATCTGCTTATATTAGTTTCCGGAAAGCTGAATTGAGCCAATTTTAATTGCATTTATAAGCAGGACGCTTTGTCCAGAGAATATTTTTCAACGTTTGATTTCAAAAATGTTCCGAAATGCGCTTTTTAAATATAGTAGTTAGATGAATAGAAATTCTTTTGATAGCATTCGTTTTAAATCTCATAAAAAAAAGACACATTTTGTTTTACTATTTATATGATTTCACAGAACCTGGTTAAACCAGTTATTGCTTTGCAAGAGTCCTATTCCGCTCAAACGTATTGATATTTGCAGTATATCTCGGTTTGCAAGGCGGTAATTTGGCTTTGATGTTTGACGTGAGGTCAAACAGGAAAGTGAACGTTGAAATAATTCGAGCTGAGATAAAAATAAGCCCTGTCTGCTTCAATATGCGATCTCCGATTTGCAGGAATATATATATATATATATATATATATATATATATATATTTCCCGTTAGGTAAAATGTAAACTCGTGAACGTAAATTTGAGTTCAACTTGTTGTGTTCAACTGTTGTAAACATCGTTTCTCATAAAAAAAACCTTCCGTAAACCAAAATGTCCATTCCTCAAATGACGTCTTAGCCAAGGAATTTCAACTAAGATTTTGGTTCCATTTATACCTCAAGTTTCTAGTAAATTAATAGTTTCATGAACATATTAAGGATCTTTATATATAATTTAATAAATTCGGGCTTATTTTTCAAAAAGTTTAACCAAGAGATGAACAAGTTTTAGCTGGTTTAGTACTATTAAATGTCCGCTATAGGTTGGTGTTAGATGTTGAAGATATATTTCAACAAGATATATAAGATATATTTCTTTTCTGCCAGTAAGACATCACAAGACTATTGGTGTTTAAATATAACTTGCTGAAAAAAATTAAATTTTGTCATTTAGTAATTTGATAATTATTAAGTTTAATTAAATATGTTTAGATAAGTTCTTTGCTGATGTCCCTCCAAAAATGTGAAAATGGAAATTTTTTAGTTCACTCAATTTTCGAAATGAGCAGTGACCATGAACTATGAGGTGTCATGCTGAAATAGTGAGTGGGGAATTCGGCGTGAGCCAGTGTTATATTTTTTTCAAGGTTCTTCCGTTTTCTTCGATAATTCGTTCAAACGTTTCTTCATTCTCATCGCATCAACCTTTATCTACTTCCATGGCCATGTTGACGGCTAAGCCTTAACTCATTCATTCAAGCAGTCAGGATCTGAGAATCGACAACCCCAACAAACCCCACAAAACGACTCGAAATTTTTGAGCGTCGATTCGGTATTCAAGCTCTTTCGAATCTATTGTAAACGTGTCTGTCCTACTGTCATAGCACTATGCCTAAATATGGGAGCTACATTAAAACAGCGTGCAACGATTAGTTACGAACAGTGTTACTGGAATTTATTTTTGATTCCTCTTCGTACTGAATTTCACTTTTCTGTGAACACTTGAGCTACCGTAGTGCAGTTTTTGATCCTTGAAGATGGGTTGCATTCCAAGCCCACCCTGACGGGCTTGGGGTATGTCTGCACTCGTGACTATCAGCTCTGGTGGCATGAGTCTGAACTCCAAAACAAGCACGAGCGTTTTTTTAGAATCGACTATTTGAACAGTTTACACAAAAAAAATTGTTCTGCACTTTCACAAAAGATTGCCAAGAAATAGTTTGTAATATTACAACAAAGATATGGTTACATTTGCATATATATGTAATACGCATTTCAAAATAATACTGAGTATTTCTTACAAACATAAGCGCATAATTTTATATTTAAACTAATGTTTCACTCAGGCATAACATTTTAAAACCATGGAAAATAATATTTGAATAATCAACTCAGGGAACGGTTTAAAAATAAAACTTTAACTGTTGGAGGTACTGGGACAACACAAAGCATATCAATTTCTGGGTATAAATCCAAACCCAGTATAACTGTGGACAACATTTTCTTGTGATAAAGTTATTTTCATGTAAATATTAAAATTTACAAATATCTGTAATTTTACATGAATATTTCTGTTCCAGTTACAACAAAAAAAACGACAGGTTTTTTTGCGGGAAACCCTCCCCTTGTTACCGTGCAGAATAATTTTGTGAAAACAACGTAAAACTGAGGTGGAAATGGTCAATAATGTAGAATCCAACACAGATTCTCACCAATGCGAGACCAATATATATGACCCTTTAACATTTTTTTTCATCTATAACAACGACTACAACAGAGATATGGTAGGTTTTTCATATATGAAATACGTTTTTTTTCCAAGATAATACAAGTATTTCGTACTAACATTAACACATAATTTTATATTTTAAACGATTTTTTTTTTCAACGATGGAAAAGATATTCGAATGCTCAATAATTTGACTTTATATGGTTTTACAATGCTTCTCATGTGTGTCAGCACTCGAAAGCTATTCATGGAACGGTTTGTAAATGCGTTTAACTACCAGGGGTACCGGGAAAAACACAAAGCATAAGTTCCCGGGCAGGAGAATCCGAACCCATCATTACAGCGAACGCTATTTTGTGGTGATTCTAACATCTTTAATTTTGAACGAGTATTTCTGATTCGTCGACTGTACGGCGTGCGAGGACTCGGTTAAGGAGGGGGATATCGAGGTGTGGTCTCCGCGGGTGTCTTGTCTCGTCTGCACTCGGTGGCCCGACGCGGAAGGGTGGTGGGGGGGTGAGATGGGTTGGGAGGTTAGCGCGGCTCGGACCACACCCCTCCGTCGGCGGACAGGGGTGGTTAAGGAGCCCAAAGGAAGTTCCCGTCGCAACTTCGGCGGCCTGTGGCCATCGTGAGGGAGGGGGTGGGAAGGGCGGGAGGCGAAGGTCCAAAGGGATGAGTCCAGGAGAGTTGCCAGAAAACCCGCAGAAACAGTGGAGGGCCAATGTTCTCCGACCACTGTGCCACACCTCCACCTCCCCCGGACCACCACTTCGCCGACCAGAGACACACCATTTCTCCCCTCCCCCCTTTCTAGTCTTAAACTCGGCCCCACCAACCCGCGATCCTCAGGGGACCACGTCCCCCCCCCCCCCCCCCCCCCCACGGTGTTATGTTGCCCAATTTGTTATCAGAGCCGGAGAACACTGCCCCCAATCTCGCCGCATCTATCATCTCGGCCGGAGAAGTCTTCAGGGCAGGGCCAAGTTGCCGTCCGACTCCAGCGACCGCGGGCAACACAGTCGGATATCTGGGGAGTTGCCGTGCGCGGTGCGCTGCAACTTCTGGGTCCCGCCTGGGAATGTGGACGTGAATTAGGAGCTGGATGTTGAAGATACATTCCCGACAAGTTCTGAGTCTCTTTCCTCCCAGCAAGACATCTCTGTGGTAATAATTACGTGGCCTTTAATCATGCCGCTGTTTTGGAATGTGAACATAAATTTTGGCGATAGACGTTGAAGATACATGGGCTGGTTCGTTTTGAGTAATTAAATGTTTTGTAAAATTATCTGGAAAAAAAATTAAGTTTGATGGATCTGTGTTTGTAAACAGTCCTTACTTTGTTAACTAAAACTCATTTTCTCAAAATCAGCCTGAGGGTTATTTTAAAATAATTTTAAATACACCAATGTCTTTATACACATTAAATGGTATATGGTACACAAGATATCTTGTTTGTTTATTATAATACTGCTGGATTTTACATTAGACAAACTTTTACATGATTTTTTAATGAAATTTCGAATATTTTAATTCTGTTTGCGTTCCTTGTTTCGAAACAAATGGAATAACCTGCTTTAATTAAATACTAATTTATAAATATCATTTTGTTATGGGCAAAATATATATTTTTTACTGAATCTATTCAGATACCTCATTCTGATATTGTAAGGGGGCTAAATTGTCTTAATCGGTGATAATTTCCAAACTGTTAAATAAACCAACGGTGCCAGTGGTAGTAGAAATGGTAAAAGATCCATCATGTCTACTTTCTATTTTATGGGCACTGATCTTATGTTTGGACATCACATTACCTTTGGTATTTTTTGAAAACTACTGGTCTCCCTTTTTTAAAGTTGGAGTAAATGTCTGTTGTATCAAAGTTAATAAACTATTGAAGAGTTTCTTCGGACTTGATGCTGTAAGAATGATCATTTTCATGTCTTATTCACTGCATTTTCAGCCCGTTTAATTAATTTATTTTATGTTTTTCCCTCTTACTAATATTCATTTTTAAATAACTAACATAATAAAACACTTTATGAGTCATTGAACAGACAATAGTCTTCTTGGTGCGATGGCATGACATATTTCATAGAAGTTTAGGCACATATATAGTTTTGCCTTTGGCATTACTTCCACATACCTGAAGCCCGAGTCATTAGGAAGAAACAAATGTCCCGGCACAAGAAACTTTTGGTCACTGATTCACATGCACATCTCTTCACTTTGAATAAATCTCATTTTTAAAGGGTAATATCCATATTACGGTTTTGGTTCGTACTTTTATCTTACTTCTTTTTAAAGTGTTTGGTTAAACAGGAAGCAAATTTTGAAATCATTTGATGCTATAGTTTCGTTCCGAAAGTAAAAATAAAAACCTAGGTCTTTTTCCAAGTCATGGAAACCAAAAATTATAACCGTAGCATTTTATTTAATTACATGTATCACTCATAATTAATATGAGAAAAGGAAGAGTTTTTTTGTAAGTCCATACTATAATCATAAGTTTAAAGATTACGTTTTGCATATTTTGCATTATTTTTATGCAGTCCGTGCCTAAACCGGTTTTCTTAATGTGCAATTCATGATAAGTATGTAATGTGGCCTTTTCAGTAGCACTCAATTCAGGATTAGAGTATTTCACCTCAAAAATGTCACAATTCTTGCAAATGTCAGTCTTGGTTAAATAAAAGAGTAAACCAAATTTGGTATTAAATACATACCTGTAGTAATGTTCTTTGACTGTGGTTTTACCAGAAGAATTACACAGTTCTTGATCCAGTACATGCATTTTATTAAAATTTGGGAAATCACAAATATTTTTTGTTAGGATTATTGTTTTTTTTTTTTTGTGTCGCGTCTTTCGTATCATGAAAAGAATTTATATGCTCCATTAAAAATTTTGCATCATCATTTTTTTTTTGATATACAGAGCCCTTGTTTCCTCTGAGATCTTCCCCTGGGGGTTTTTCTTCGAACATATTTTTTGGGTTTTCATAAATTTCCCACCTGACACACAGAAAGGGTTTATAAAATATTTTTACATACTGGCACAGAAACACAAATTCTAACTTCAAGCAAATACTAGTTTGACCCTCTCCTTAATAACCAATATTCTTTAATTGCTCGATCTCCTTAGTTTTATTTGAGGCCGCTGGATCAGGCCACAGATAAAAGCATTTTTCATCCGCAAATAAACTATTTCCTAGAAGATGTCAGATATTGATTTACGTTCACCTTTTGACTGATTTTCATTGCACTTCAATTTGCAGTTACACATTACTACAGAAATTTTTTTCTCATAAACTATTTTACCTGCGTTGTTGATTTATCGGTGTCCACGATTTCTGCGTCACTTGGCTTCTATTTGTTTACGATTCTCAAGAATAATGATCATCTTTTTTTTGTTGTAATTCGCAGGTCCAATAAAATCATGGCTGTCTTGAGAATTATTTTTAGGCTCCAAGAATTTGGCGCTTTCCTTCAAGGGTTACAAAACTAACAGATCTTCAATGTAATCTTTATGTTTATCAGGACCATCTTCAAACTCATAATCACTTCTCAATTGCTCATATATGTTACTAAGTCTAGCTTTAAGTGGCATTCTAATATTGTTTTCAGAATTTTAATAGTTCAAACCTAACCTACGCACATTAATACTACCATTCTCAAAACATAACACAGCAATGTTTTAAGGTTAGCAGTCTAGCATTTAAATAGCATTTATCAAACACATTAAATAATTATTAATAGTATTTTCAAACATGAATTATCACCAAACCACTAACGAATCAAAACACATAAAGAAGCTGTAAAATAACAAATTCAGTCACTACAGTTAATGGTAAACAATATATTTCTACGTCTGGCAACTGACTTACATCATAGTCATTATTAACTAGTCAAATATTATGTTCAGAAGAACAATTTGGTGGTGCTCCTAAATAACAATCATTGTACTATTGACTAACACCATTTACAAACTTAATTTAAGAAATAAAAAGCAACGCAAATTCAGGCATAAGTCAGATTGTGCACTGTCATTCTAACGAGCTCATAATTTAAAATGCTTATGAGATTTTTTCTGCTGATAGGACATCCCTAGTTATAATTACATGGCCTTCAGTCATTCCACAGCTTAGGGAATGTAAACATAGATTTTACGCTAGATGATGAAGATATATTTCTACATAGTTTGAGTAACCTTTTCTGCCAGTAGTACATCCCAAATAATATAGACATCGCTTTAAACATCCAAATTGTTATTAATATCATGTAATTGGGTTATTTCCCACTGTTATAAGTGTCTCTTGAGAATGATAACAATATTTCTTTGCATAACATTTAATTTCAAATACTACAAGTGGCTTTCGAATAAGATCTTACCGGTGGTTTGGCCGTAGTAACGTTAAATATTGGCATCCAACACAGTCTGGTTATAACTGCAAGCCATTAAATCGGCCATGATCCTGAAATGATGAAATATTTCGGAACGACATTAGTCATATATACTTTCCAAATATTTAAACTGTGTTCACTGTAACATACAGAAACCGATATATTAATATGAATATGTTAAAAACACTCTAATATTTAATGAAACCTCTTCACTCGTATTAGCACAAGGGCTAAATAAAAAGCATAAATTACAACACACTCTTGTCGTGTGCAAAACTCTTAATTGAGTGGCAGAAAACTAAAATGTTGTTTTGGTTTCAACGCTTGCAAGTATACAATTACATGACTAAGCTGCATCACAAAATAATTTACTAATATCAGACTGGTAGTCTCTCGCAATGATCGTATGTTTAATTACTGATATTTGAGGCAAAAAAAACTTGGTCGAAATTCGTAATATAAAAAACTGCATAGAAACACATGTATTAATTTAACTTGGATAAAATTTAATTTTTTAATGTAAAAATCCAGCATTTATAATATGTAATATATTATTTGTAATTTTTATATAGTTGCATAAATTGTAAAGGTACTGCACGTAAACATAAAGTACACTTTAAGCCTTTGCATGCATACTTGATTTTGTGATGTAATGAAATAGTTCTCACTTGATAAATTATTATTACTTCGGACTCATTTACTTTAACAGCATTGTTCATAATACGTTGGACCTTTTTGGACTTTTCCATTATAAAAACAAACAAACATTATAATTTAACTTTACGTTTATTAATAAAATAAAATGTAAATAGATAAATTAAATATAGCGTGAGTATTTAAAATCATCCGAACAAACACAACACTTTGAAAAACAGGTGCATGTCACACTTGGAAATTATACATAAAACACACCTAATGAATTAAGGTAATAAGAAATATTTTTCTATTTCCTTCTTTTTCAAATAGTTAGCTAGAATAAACCAATTATATAGCTAGCGTAGCCGGTACGATGGGCACAATCTAGATCCAGCCAAAGTTGATCTTAGTTAAAAATCGAATATTATAAACTTTCGCCAAAATGTAACTCATGACATATTTTGGAAAAATTAGTTATTTCTCAGGAGAAATTCTAACAGGTAGGTATTGCATTAAAATCTCAAGTCTCAGGCTATTAGATTTGTAATATCGGATTGTGCAATATTTCATAAACAGTTATAATTAAATTGGGCGGTATTAATTCGTAACAATACTGCCAATATGTTCATTAATTTTTCAGCACACGTATATTCCCGTTTGTAGTCATTTAACTCGCAACAAGAGCCCCCGAAACTCAGTGGCGTCACTAACATTTGCGGTGTTAAACGATTGTTCCAATATGGCCTTCCTTGGATGCTGCTAGCCTAGAGCACTGAAATTTGACGTAATTTTTTCAGTAATGAATTTAATTTACACACCCGACGTAATGATACTGTAAGACATTGGCACAATACTTTATGTGACACGATTAACTTTATACTGTTTATTGGTACAGGTAAAGGCTCACATAGTTAAGGTTACGCCAACTCTTACCATACCTGGATCCGTGAACCCCTCCAGCATTCCGTTTCCCATGATGCAAGGGGCCTAACTATTAAAAGATTCAACCAATCAAATTAACTGTACCTTTGAACGCCGATGGAGCAGGAAATTTAAAATGTTGTTAAAACGGTACATAGTCATAAAAATTGAATACTGTAAACAAAGTAAACTTACACGTAGTCTTTAAGTCTCACACAAAAATTGTTAAGAACAAAACTTAACATTTACAAGACGTATTTGTTAACATAAATTTAAAAAAAATATATGTTTTTTAGCAGCTTAAAAATACAAATAAACAATATTTCAGTACTCTGTGTAAATGTTTTAATATAGTGAGTGTTATCTATTCTATCTATACTATAATAAAACAGTAGTTTTTTTCTGTCTGTCTGTTTGTACGCGGTGTTCTACAAAACTACTATACGAATTTTAATGGGGTTTTTAAGTTAACTTGAGCGTAGCAGAGAAAAAAATATAAACTTTATTTCATAAAAATCGGCAAAAGGAAAGAAAAGAAATCTTAATTTTATGATATACAATATAATTATTATAAGAAGCCATTAAGTTTTGCTTTTGTAAGGAACTAAGTAGAGAGTAAGAAAAAATAAAGATCCTGACAGTGTGTAGTGTCGCCATATTTGTTTCAATTTTCAATACCCTTTTTGTATATTACAGTTTAAATGTTTCATAGACACATAAATAGTGAGTGTGTGTCATTTCTCTATGTCCACGAGGTCTCGCCGCTTCAATTTTCTGCTTGGGGCGAACCCGTCCGCTTAATTAAATTAGATGAACAGCTTTTATCGTTGAATGATTTCATGATTTATTTCATGAAAATCAGCTCTCATAAAGACACTAATGAATCACCAACATGTTCGATAACAATAAATTGTGATATGGCGAAAGTGTTACAAGATTTCTCTAATCGTTTGGGATGAATGCACGATGGCGAATAAAAAAGCAGTTGAAGCTGTGGACAGGACACTACGGGACATTAGGCGCGATGAAAGGCCCATGGGGAACGTCACACTACTCTTTTCTGGAGATTTTCGGCAAACTCTACCAGTTGTAAGTCGAGGGACTAAAGCTGATGAAATCAAAGCTTCACTGAAGAATTCTTACCTATGGCCTCAAATAAAAAAAACTGCAATTAACAATTAACATGAGAGCACAGCTGGGTGGTAATTCTCATGCGCAAGAATTTTCCGGTGTTCTATTAAAAGTTGGAGAAGGTGTCCTCCCTGAGCAACACTGTCAGGTGACGCTTCCAGAAATACTTGGCAGAGTCGTATCTTCGGAAGACGAACTCATATACGTTCGGTATTCGGGGATCTGTCAAACATACAACATCAGGAACATACGTGGTTATGTGAACGTGCCATACTCACTCCAAGAAATGACCAAGCTGCTGCAATCAATGAAAAATAGTGAAACGAATTGAATGGGGCTGAAGTGGTTTACACATCGTTTAACAGCATCCTTAATCAGGACGACGCCACTAATTATCCAGTTGAGTTTTTGAGTTCTCTCACTGCAAGTGGTCTTCGTGTTCACAAAATTGTTCTCAAAGTCGGTGTTCCAATAATGCTTCATAGGAACCTTACTCCCCCAAAAATTGTGCAATGAAACCCGACTTAAAGTAACTGCTCTACAACGAAATATAATCGAAGCTGAGATTCTTACTGGATGTGGCTCAGGTGAAACTGTTTTCATACCACGCATACCGATAATACCGAATAACTTCCCGTTCGGGCTAAGCGGACACAGTTTCCAGTAGCAGGTTGTTTCGCGATGACAATAAATAAGTCTCAGTGTCAGAGCCTTAAGGCAGCTGGTGTAGACTTAAGGTCTGATTGTTTTTCCCACGGCCAGATGTATGTGGCTTGCTCGCGGGTCAGTAATGCAGACAATCTTTATATTCTAGCTCAAGACGGGAAAACAGTAAATGTGGTTTACAAAGAAATTTTATGAAGTGTCTTCCCGACATTACATTTGAAAGTAGAAACATATTTACCCAAAATTTAGGTAGTAACATATTTTTATTGCAAAGACTGAAATAGAGGTGAGAAAAATTATCATTTGTGAACATAAGAAAACTACAACTGTATCAACAGTTATGTTATAATGTTTACATTTCTAAATGGTGCAAGATAATACAAAATTCCATGCGGAAAAAGTCATGGGCAGCAGCTACGTATAGTTATATGTATATGGCTATGCATGCTGATTTTTCATATACTGCATGGATGCGAACATGTAAGAATAATCCATCTATCTTACTATAATAAAACAGTAGTTATTTTTTTGTCTGTCTGTCTGTTTTTACGCGGTGTTATACACAACTACTATATGAATTTTAATGGGGTCTTGCCTATAACAGTCATTACTTAATTATTTGCCTTCAATGCAGTTACCTTATTTCACGTCCAGCGAAGCGGGCGGGTTCGGCTAGTATATATATATATTCTTATAACATAATAAAACTATAAATTATGTAAAAGAAAAAATAAATACCTGTTTAAAAAGTGGGTTTGCTGCTTGTGTGATGGGTTTATTTCGTAAGAAATCAAATTTCAAACGTGGGCAGTGATGCACTTGCAATTTCGATGCAACGCAATTCCACAAGCCTGTAGAACTGAGCGCTCTGATAGGCCGACGCGACCCTCGGAATAAACGGGGAATTACTCCCAAATGCAATGGAACATGCCTCAGTGTCGCCTCTCCATTATGCTACCCTCTCCCTGCCTCTCCCCTCCCCCATCCCCCCCTTCTCACTCTCACTTGCTTTATTTCACACACTCGTGCTCATGCGAAATACGGAACACACTGCATTGTTACCTCGCCACTCGTTCGGTAGACGGCCGTGGAAAGGGGCAATTATGGCGCAGATAGCTATTGTTCCCCTGCGGGTTAGGCAGTCCTGTCACGCTCCAACACCCCTCCCGCCCACCCCTCTTGTCGACAAACACCGGCGCTCTTTCACAGCAGCTGCGCGGGCTGGCACAGACCTGATTTACTCGCCGCGCTGCACACACACGCGGGCCAACAAAAGGCGGTGAATGGCCCATTTAACAGTTTTTACCGCGAAGAAAGGGGGGGATTTCATTAAACTGATAACGTTACAAGCCGTGGTCATGCTCACGTCACAAAAAAAAAAAATTGCTCGTTATAAAATTAGATTTTATTTTATTAACCTTTATTTTAATTACTCGACCCATTTCCTTGGTTAAGCAAGTATCACGAATAACGCGATTTTTTTTTCTGTGGTTCAATTAATGTCGTACAAGCGGTGTTTTATCGTAATTCAGATAAGTTCTCACAAATTCCTTAGCTTATAATTAACCATCACGAATTTCTAACCTTAGACTACAAGGCACAACGCAGTGAAAAATCTATTTAAAGACAATGGTCTACGTTGCAAGCATTGAGAATGCTTACATGCCTGAATGTTAGTGCTTAATAAATTTTTCTTAATTTTATTATTGTGCTAAAGGGTAATAGTTTTTTTTTCTTTTATGTTGATGTGTTGAGTTCGTAACCGAGCCATACTGTAGCAATATTCATCACCGTTTCATAGTTGTTTTTACAGGAATTATAGTCAGGTTAGGGTATTTTATGAGTTATCGTTCGTTTTTAGTATATTACCGCACAGGATACATTTTTATCGTTGGTTTCACAGCTTTGCAATAGCTTCCAAGAAGAAAAAGTTGTTGCAAACTATCGTCTTTGAATGGTCTTCCTTGGTTGCTTAGCACAAAAATTTGAAATATATTTCAGTAATATAATTTAATATAAATTATACTCATAAAAGTCACGAAGCCATAAGAATTTTTTTTTTGTACTTTAGAATGCTGGTGGGACTGCCCGACACGAGATAGCATTGTAATCGCCTCGTAAAGCTGGTGGCGCCGTTGTGCGGTGTGCGCACTTTCTCTGTCCAAACATCGCGCGAAAAGGAAAAATATTATAAAATAAGTGCCTTTTTACGCCCAGGAGAACAATTATCACTATTTTAAACATACTTTCTCTGTGGTTTGCCCAAATATTGTATGAAAGTAAGAAAGTGATATCTAGCACCTGCGCTAGAGAAAGTTTTGAAATGTTTAAAATTAAATCAACCCATAAATTCTGCTAAACAGATGGTTATATTAAAGTGAAAGTTATCGATTCTATGCGCGGAAATGTGTGTAAAATGACCTACGCTTGTGTTCCTACCGTATTTCAGAATTGAGCACACGAGAATAACCTATAATTTAGGATTGGGCGGTAAATCCGTGAGCATTTTCGGCCGGGAGGCCAAATGACCCGATATGGGAACTGGATATGATTAATGGAATGAATAAGTTATTATTTTAATACATAAAGTCTCACCGACGTGAAGGCTTCAGAGGCGATTGATGGGTGCCACAGTGAAGAGTAGCGGCGACGGAATGAATGTGTGGAAAAGACAAGAATAGAAAACCCAACCTTGCACGACATATTTTGCACCCTGACTGTTCGCTGGAGTGATTGGCTGAAACAATCACTACCCGTCGTCGTCTCACCTGCAAGAGCTTCTGATTGTTTGTCCACAGAATATTATGCCTCCTTACGAAATATGTGCGGTTGACATCCCTCCAGTTTTCAGCAAAGAAGGAAATTACTGCTGTGTGTCAGAAGTGTCTTTGTAAACGTCGCCTGTTTCATTTTTTTTTCTCCTTACCTTCTCTCTTCAAACTACCAAATGTAGCATTTATTCCGATCTGCACCAGGAATCGAAGATAGAAGACTTCAAGATGCGTCCTCGGTTGCGTATTGGCTATCCACTTGTATTCCCCCTCCTCTCATATTACCTCTCTGTCACTCGCCCGCCCCTCCTGAGGATTTATTTGGGTATGCGCATGAGCGGTTTGCACGTAACTAATTCATTTAAGAGTTAAAATTCTCGACTCGCCTTTTAATTGACAATCTTTAAGATGTGATTAGTTAAGGTTCAGCAGTGTGTGTGTAAAGGTGAGGCATGGCAAGACATAATTTATACTTCGTTTTATTCCGATTTTTGGAAGTCATGTCATGTAATGTCATTTTGTAATAATTTTCAGTTTTTTTTTATTTCCTTCTCGTTCTGCACATGCTAAATGTTTTTTTTCTATTTAAGTTTATTTTTTTTATTTTTGTTCTGATGCTAAGATTTTCAAGTGTTTGTAAGTGTTGCAATGCTCAACCTATGCGCGTCACCTCGTTAAACACTATAGAGTTCTCCATTTGCGTTTTATTTCTTTTTTTAGGGGATTACTTTTTGTTGTTTGTACATCCCTCATAAATAGGTCATATTAATATAAAGAACTTTTAATGATTTTCACTGCCTTGACCCAAAGTAGTTTGTGTTCTCACGAGCCTCGGCTCAGTTTAAAGTTTCCCTAGACAGCACACACACAGTCGTTTAATCTGATTATTCTGTACTTAATAACTAATTGTAAATTTAAATTTTTTGAATGCACTAACAATATTAATTGTAAAAGTTTTGTTTGTATGGTTATTAAATGAAACTAGTTTTAAATATATGCGAAATTTGTGAAAGTAATTACAGGGTTTTCAGTTAAAATGTAACTTGGGAGTATAAATTTACTTCTGCACAATTACCATAAACTAATAAAGTATATGGAAAAACTTAAACTCAGAATTCAACATTCAATCAGTAGAGCAAACACAGCTACAAGAGATTAAATCAATATCGACTGGATCCTAAGTTTCGTCGTCAGTAGTAGGAAAATACCGGTTCTGGGACAGGCGCAGGATCCAGGATCCGGCGGCCATCTTGGATGACGTCATCTAATCCGTATGCTAATCCATGCTAATCCGTATGCTAATCTATGCTAATCTATGCTAATCCTTGCCAATCTATGCTAATCCATGCCAATCTATGCCAATCCGTATGCCAATCTATGCTAATCCGTATGCCAATCTATGCCAATTCGTATGCCAATCTATGCTAATTCGTATGCCCATCTATGCTAATCCATATGCCAATCTATGCTAATCCATATGTTAATCCATGCTAATCCATGCTAATCCATCCGCCATTTTGTATTTCTAGAAATTTCCACCAACTTTGAATCGTGACGTCACCGTTGCACTTTTCGTCACGGCCGCCATCTTGGATTCGAATTTTTTTTTTTTTTTTCGAACTTCAACTTTTCGAAATTCGATGTAATCATCAGCCGCCATCTTGTTTCGTCTGCTGGTGGCCGCCATCTTGTTTTCGTCTGCTGGTGGCCGCCATCTTGTTTTCGTCTGCTGGAGGCAGCCATCTTGTGACGTCATATAGTTCTGTTGGTCGCCACCAGATAGCAGCAGGGATTATTTTATTTTTTTCTTTAACTAAAATATTTTCAGTGCCGAGGCTGGGATTCGATCCATGGGACGTGAAAACGTCCAGGATGTCGTGGTTACGAGGCGGACGCCTTGACCACTAGACCACGAGACCAATTGGGATATGGTGGAATAAATAATCTATATATGCTACGTACTGACGGCAAGTTTATGATAAATGGGGGGAGGGGGTATTTTTGCCTTCCTTAATGCATACCTAAGGCGCCACATTTGAAATTAAAATTATTATACAGCCGCCATCTTTAATTCCAGCACAGACTACCAGATGGCGCTAAATTCAAAAAATTAGTTGCCAGAGGCGCCGCCATCTTGGTTCTCAAGTTGGCTGGTAGATGTCGCTAGTATCGCGCGCCAAATTCAAAAATTAGTTGCCAGAGGCGCCGCCATCTTGGTTCTCAAGTTGGCTGGTAGATGTCGCTAGTATCGCGCGCCAAATTCAAAAAATAGTTGCCAGAGACGCCGCCATCTTGGTTCTCAAGTTGGCTGGTAGATGTCGCTAGTATCGCGCGCCAAATTCAAAAATTAGTTGCCAGAGGCACCGCCATCTTGGTTCTCAAGTTGACTGGTAGATGGCGCCACCGTCGCCATATTTTAGTTCATTCAATCGATACCAGATGACGCCACCATCGCCATCTTTAGTTCCTAGTGTTGCTACCAGAGTGTGCCACCATCGCCATCTTTAATTCTTAAAGTTACCGCCGGAGCGCGCCACCGTCGCCATCTTTAATTCTTAAAGTTACTGCCGGATGGCGCCAAGTGTTATGTAGTCAGTCTAGACAAGTCGGGATAAGTTTGGAACCTGTAGCCATATTATTATTATTAATTAATAATGTATGTTTATTAAATATGATAGAGTATTTATAAAATATTGGTGTTGTGTAGAGACTCTCTCTCTTCTTCTCGTAGTGGCGGAAGACATCTCGAAGGTAGTGTTAGAATTTATGTATTAAAGCAATCACTCTAGCTGAGGAGGTTAATAACTTATAGTTACAATTCAATAATAGCGGCAATTAAATGTTTTGAAATTAAAGCAAACAACGTAAATGTTAAACACATATTTATTTAAATCTTATTACAAACAGCAAGGGGTAAGAACAATTGATGATTTAAAAGAAGTAAATAACGAGTAATAAAATCACATAATATTCACACACTACACATCATAGTGACAAAGGCAACATTAACTCGAGACCCAATACCTAAATATTAAGCATAACTACAAGTTACATAGAGTATAATAAACTCTGAAATACATATTAAAGAGAAAATTGATATAAATAACATTATACTTTGCTCAATAGTTCCAGAAGTAATGAACGTACAGCTACACGGGCAATCTCAACAGTTCTTTCATCACTAGTGTTTTCTGTGGAACATACTTGAGTGGTGTCTTCACTGATCGGACCTAGATGACTGAGATCTCGGGTTCGACTCTTGCGAGATGTAGGAAGGCGAAGCTGACGCCGGCGTTTAGGCTGGACTGCTACTGATGTAGTAGGTGCTGGCGATGTAGCACCCATCTGGGTACAGGCAGTTGATGTCTGTACTGGCGAAGTCTGGCCACATGCAGATGCTGGTGGTGACCGAATAGCTGGTAGGTTGAATGCATGTGCGAAAACCTCTTCAGGTGTTGCAGGGAGAACTGTATCGTCTCTCATCATATTCACACTACAATGTCCATAGCCCAGGCAGTTGATAACTTCTAGAGGTGTATCTTGAGGTCCTGGGTTTAAAACCTGTTTCACGTGAAACACAGCGTCACAACTCTCCGAAAAATGTTTTAAAACACCGTCGATCCACTCACTATAATCAACAGTGCCTAGCCCAGGCGTTACACTGGAGTATATCCTGTTCGGTTGAAAGTTAGACATCTTGGTTAACTACTTCTGCTGTAGGTCCTTACACCACCACAGTTTCAGCTCGACTGCCATCGCACGAGGCGAGGGTCGTATCACTTGGATACAACATTCCAACACGGTGATCAACCATCCAAGCCCTAAGCATGCTCGCATTGTGTCTTGAGATCGAACCTGGACATGTATTATTGCACGTGTACAATTTATTTAATTCTTTCAATGATGGACAGTCATATTCTGCTTGTACATCTAATATTAGCACATGATGCTTACAATAGTTAGTTAGCCACCGTTTCTGCTCTATTCCTACAACCAATACAGGGCCGGTGAAATGACTTGCCAATATGTTGGGTATTGAAGCATAAGGAAAGAGTCCGTGTTCCCAATGTAAACCATGAAAATTTCTAGTGAGCCAAGCATTTGTTTTTTGATGCTTCCTGGTGAGATATCGCCATTCAAATGGAGGTTGAAAGTTACGTGTTATTACATTTCCTTCTTCATCTGCAATGCTAAGTTCCTTGATAATAAACCCATACTGACTAGAGAAGCCTTGGAGGTTTACACATTTCGTCATGGAGGTCGAGACGAGACTAAGCCGGTAATGTACTGTCAGGTCTTAGATAATGGACGACACAATCTACCTTGTTGCAGGATGTCTCGATTATGTCCGGAGCCTCCTCGTCACAATCACTGGCCCAGTGATGACCGAAGTTGCAGACCTCTAGTTGAAGTAACCATCCTCGGTGACGTAGTGCACACGGCAGAATCCTGGAGTTACTTCCGCGTACTTTGCAGTTGGATCGAACAGCATTTTCTTGAATTTGTAGCAGCAGCTCTATACCCACACGACTATGTGTTGACTGCTGTGTCTAGGGTGTTGACCTCAATTTATACCGCTAGGACCCCCCTCCAGTCCAGTCACGTGTACCGTTGCTTCCGTTGTTGTCCCCCCGCCTTGCTGGCGGCCTCCAACATTCGAACGAGGTGATCAACCATCCAAGCCCTAAGCATGCTCGCATTGTGTCTTGAGATCGGGCCTGGACATCCAAGTTACATAGAGTATAATATACTCTGAAATACATAATAAAGAGAAAATTGATATAAATAACATTATACTTTGCTTAATAGTTCCAGAAGTAATGAACGCACTGCTTGATCAGTGACAGGTGTAACTAAATATTAAATATATTTAATATTTTATTTTCCATTACCTTTCGTGGAATTTATTAATCATTCACTCTACGAAAAACAACTCAAGACAATATACCTGACCAACGAATTAAATACAGTACCGCTATGCCTTACATGAAAGTCTAATTATTCGATAATCTGAATAACCTATAAATCGTTCATGTACAAAGCCACACATACAGGCCAATTGTCTATGGACCAAGAGACCGAGTCATGACAATATCAGACTTATAGGCTAGTCATTTCAGAACCGCAGGACCTTCTTCGTCTTTAGATAATTACAGTCATTTAGACCATCATGAAATTTTTATACATACTAAAGGACCAAGCGACCTTGAAAAATATTTTAGTAACAGCAAGAGGTATTGAACTAGTAAATATTCAGTCACTACATATTTTACTACGCGCAATCAACAAAACGGAAGCACCATCAACGAAAAGGCAGCACATTTGGAAGCACAGACTACGAAAAGGCAGCACATTTGGAAGCACCGGCTACGAAAATGCAGCACATTTGGCAGCACCGACAACGAAAAGGCAGCACATTTGTAAACACCATCAACATAAAGGAAGCACAATCGGAAGCACATTCATAGAAAAGGAAGCACAATCGGAAGCACAATCACAAAAAGGAAGCACATTTGGAAGCACAATCACAAAAAGGAAGCACATTTGGAAGCACAATCCACAAAAAGGAAGCACATTTGGAAGCACAATCACAAAAAGGAAGCACATTTGGAAGCACAATCCACAAAAAGGAAGCACATTTGGAAGCACATTCAACGAAAAAGGAAGCACATTTGGAAGCACATTCAACGAAAAAGGAAGCACAATCATAGAAACAACGCACAATCGGAAGCACAATCAACAAAAAGGAAGCACATTTTGGAAGCACAATCAAAAAAGGAAGCACATTTTGGAAGCACCATAAAAAAGGCAGCACATTTGGGAAGCACAATCAAAAAAGGAAGCACATTTGGAAGCACCATCAACAAAAGAAGGAAGCACATTTTGGAAGCACCATCAAAAAGGCAGCACATTTGGTAACACAAGTTACGAGAACTAAGTTTTAGTTAGAAATCAGAATGCAAGAAATAAAAACATTTAATTTTTACTTTTAATATTTAATTTATTTCTTAAGATTATACAAATAGAAGTAAAATAAGTCATTATTGTATGTAGCCAGCTTTCCTCAGTTCTTCGAGTATGAAGGATATTTATTTTATGCACGAATAGTTTCCTGCACAAAGCGAGCCATGTAGAAGTCTTAGCCGGTCAACCAATAAGTTTGGATCTTTCCACGATGTGTAATCAATCTCTTCTACTACCATCTCACTTGCTTGTTTATTATAAATACTTTTAATATCACAATCGTCCCAGTGATCATAATAAGCGTTATCAGATTTATTTATTATAACACGTCGTTTCCATCGTTTCGGTCTCAGGACATCGTTACATTCTTCTATCTTGTCAGCTTTAGGTGCTTCATCACAGTCTATGCTTTTGTTAACAGCCTCAGAGTCACTGTAACAATCACTGTAGAAGGCATCCTCTTCACCCAGATTACCATATGAATTCGATATCGATGATGTCGAAGTGCCATTATCGTCTTCATGCTTCCTTTTTAGGAGTCCATCATCATTTTTACAAAGTAAGAAAGATCTACTTGAATTCGGCTGGAATGTATTCTCACTTTTCACGTTAAGGATTCTTCCATTGTCTTCATTCTTCCATAAATCATCATCGACCTTCAATTTAAGTTTTTCGTCGAGATCGGAAGAGCCACGAACATAATCTCTCTCAAGACAAGGAAAATTATTGTCGTAATGCAGATCACTATTCCTTAGTCTAGTAGCATCGTTGTACTCTGGCTTGTAAGCAGGCTTAACGTTACAAGTTCTGTCATGTCTTTTTAAGCTCTCTCTCCGCGTAAACGACTTGCTACATCGAACGCAACTTATCATATTGCGTAGTGGATTTTTAACACAGTCATTCTTCTGGTGTTGTCTTCCATTCTTACTCAAGATAAATTCTTTGCTGCAAAACTTACACCTGTGTCCTTTCGATACAGCGACAGACACCGAATCAGGATTCATATTAGTTACTGTGACTAATGTTAGATACAAACAGACAGTTTTCCAATTGGAACCATTACTTAAATATAATTTTTTAAATATTTCTTAAGCGAGAGTTATCTCATGCAAAGGTACTTGTTGTAAGTAGTTCTGCTTTTCAACAACAGATGACACCACGTATTGCTTGCAGGTAAATATTATTTATTTCTTTCATGCGGGATGCAGGATTCTCACTAACGATCGCAATACAGGGATGGCATCGCTAGACTCCAAGGAGAAGGTAGTTTGTTCATCCAGTTAGTGTTTCTCAAATTTCTCAGGGTATATATTATTATTTGACTTAATAATGATTTTTTTTTAAATTCCACCTAATAAAAATAAAATAGAAGCACTCAGAGAAAACCATCAGGAATGATGTCGTTTATAAACATCATAAATTACCATTTTTTTTTAAATATTCCAAATTTAATCCTGCTTAAGCAAAGAGTTCACAAGCGGGCTTGTGCTAGAACTCTCATGTTGCTTAAGCAAAGAGTTCACAAGCCCGCTTGTGCTAGAACTCTCATGTTGCTTAAGCAAAGAGTTCACAAGCCCGCTTGTGCTAGAACTCTCATGTTGCTTAAGCAAAGAGTACACAAGCCCGCTTGTGCTAGAACTCTCATGTTGCTTAAGCAAAGAGTTCACAAGCCCGCTTGTGCTATAACTCTCATGTTGCTTAAGCAAAGAGTTCACAAGCCCGCTTGTGCTAGAACTCTCATGTTGCTTAAGCAAAGAGTTCACAAGCCCGCTTGTGCTAGAACTCTCATGTTGCTTAAGCAAAGAGTTCACAAGCCCGCTTGTGCTAGAACTCTCATGTTGCATAAGCAAAGAGTTCACAAGCCCGCTTGTGAACTCTTTGCTTAAGCAGGATTAAATTTGGAATTTTTAAAAAAAAAATGGTAATTTATGATGTTTATAAACGACATCATTCCTGATGGTTTTCTCTGAGTGCTTCTATTTTATTTTTATTAGGTGGAATTTTAAAAAAAATCATTATTAAGTCAAATAATAATATATACCCTGAGAAATTTGAGAAACACTAACTGGATGAACAAACTACCTTCTCCTTGGAGTCTAGCGATGCCATCCCTGTATTGCGATCGTTAGTGAGAATCCTGCATCCCGCATGAAAGAAATAAATAATATTTACCTGCAAGCAATACGTGGTGTCATCTGTTGTTGAAAAGCAGAACTACTTACAACAAGTACCTTTGCATGAGATAACTCTCGCTTAAGAAATATTTAAAAAATTATATTTAAGTAATGGTTCCAATTGGAAAACTGTCTGTTTGTATCTAACATTAGTCACAGTAACTAATATGAATCCTGATTCGGTGTCTGTCGCTGTATCGAAAGGACACAGGTGTAAGTTTTGCAGCAAAGAATTTATCTTGAGTAAGAATGGAAGACAACACCAGAAGAATGACTGTGTTAAAAATCCACTACGCAATATGATAAGTTGCGTTCGATGTAGCAAGTCGTTTACGCGGAGAGAGAGCTTAAAAAGACATGACAAAACTTGTAACGTTAAGCCTGCTTACAAGCCAGAGTACAACGATGCTACTAGACTAAGGAATAGTGATCTGCATTACGACAATAATTTTCCTTGTCTTGAGAGAGATTATGTTCGTGGCTCTTCCGATCTCGACGAAAAACTTAAATTGAAGGTCGATGATGATTTATGGAAGAATGAAGACAATGGAAGAATCCTTAACGTGAAAAGTGAGAATACATTCCAGCCGAATTCAAGTAGATCTTTCTTACTTTGTAAAAATGATGATGGACTCCTAAAAAGGAAGCATGAAGACGATAATGGCACTTCGACATCATCGATATCGAATTCATATGGTAATCTGGGTGAAGAGGATGCCTTCTACAGTGATTGTTACAGTGACTCTGAGGCTGTTAACAAAAGCATAGACTGTGATGAAGCACCTAAAGCTGACAAGATAGAAGAATGTAACGATGTCCTGAGACCGAAACGATGGAAACGACGTGTTATAATAAATAAATCTGATAACGCTTATTATGATCACTGGGACGATTGTGATATTAAAAGTATTTATAATAAACAAGCAAGTGAGATGGTAGTAGAAGAGATTGATTACACATCGTGGAAAGATCCAAACTTATTGGTTGACCGGCTAAGACTTCTACATGGCTCGCTTTGTACAGGAAACTATTCGTGCATAAAAGAAATATCCTTCATACTCGAAGAACTGAGGAAAGCTGGCTACATACAATAATGACTTATTTTACTTCTATTTGTATAATCTTAAGAAATAAATTAAATATTAAAAGTAAAAATTAAATGTTTTTATTTCTTGCATTCTGATTTCTAACTAAAACTTAGTTCTCGTAACTTGTGTTACCAAATGTGCTGCCTTTTTGATGGTGCTTCCAAAATGTGCTTCCTTCTTTTGTTGATGGTGCTTCCAAATGTGCTTCCTTTTTTGATTGTGCTTCCCAAATGTGCTGCCTTTTTTATGGTGCTTCCAAACTGTGCTTCCTTTTTTGATTGTGCTTCCAAAATGTGCTTCCTTTTTGTTGATTGTGCTTCCGATTGTGCGTTGTTTCTATGATTGTGCTTCCTTTTTCGTTGAATGTGCTTCCAAATGTGCTTCCTTTTTCGTTGAATGTGCTTCCAAATGTGCTTCCTTTTTGTGGATTGTGCTTCCAAATGTGCTTCCTTTTTGTGATTGTGCTTCCAAATGTGCTTCCTTTTTGTGGATTGTGCTTCCAAATGTGCTTCCTTTTTGTGATTGTGCTTCCAAATGTGCTTCCTTTTTGTGATTGTGCTTCCGATTGTGCTTCCTTTTCTATGAATGTGCTTCCGATTGTGCTTCCTTTTTGTTGATGGTGTTTACAAATGTGCTGCCTTTTCGTTGTCGGTGCTGCCAAATGTGCTGAATTTTCGTAGTCGGTGCTTCCAAATGTGCTCCCTTTTCGTAGTCTGTGCTTCCAAATGTGCTGCCTTTTCGTTGATGGTGCTTCCGTTTTGTTGATTGCGCGTAGTAAAATATGTAGTGACTGAATATTTACTAGTTCAATACCTCTTGCTGTTACTAAAATATTTTTCAAGGTCGCTTGGTCCTTTAGTATGTATAAAAATTTCATGATGGTCTAAATGACTGTAATTATCTAAAGACGAAGAAGGTCCTGCGGTTCTGAAATGACTAGCCTATACGTCTGATATTGTCATGACTCGGTCTCATGGTCCATAGACAATTGGCCTGTATGTGTGGCTTTGTACATGAACGATTTATAGGTTATTCAGATTATCGAATAATTAGACTTTCATGTAAGGCATAGCGGTACTGTATTTAATTCGTTGGTCAGGTATATTGTCTTGAGTTGTTTTTCGTAGAGTGAATGATTAATAAATTCCACGAAAGGTAATGGAAAATAAAATATTAAATATATTTAATATTTAGTTACACCTGTCACTGATCAAGCAGTGTGTTCATTACTTCTGGAACTATTAAGCAAAGTATAATGTTATTTATATCAATTTTCTCTTTATTATGTATTTCAGAGTATATTATACTCTATGTAACTTGGATGTCCAGGCCCGATCTCAAGACACAATGCGAGCATGCTTAGGGCTTGGATGGTTGATCACCTCGTTCGAATGTTGGAGGCCGCCAGCAAGGCGGGGGGACAACAACGGAAGCAACGGTACACGTGACTGGACTGGAGGGGGGTCCTAGCGGTATAAATTGAGGTCAACACCCTAGACACAGCAGTCAACACATAGTCGTGTGGGTATAGAGCTGCTGCTACAAATTCAAGCAAATGCTGTTCGATCCAACTGCAAAGTACGCGGAAGTAACTCCAGGATTCTGCCGTGTGCACTACGTCACCGAGGATGGTTACTTCAACTAGAGGTCTGCAACTTCGGTCATCACTGGGCCAGTGATTGTGACGAGGAGGCTCCGGACATAATCGAGACATCCTGCAACAAGGTAGATTGTGTCGTCCATTATCTAAGACCTGACAGTACATTACCGGCTTAGTCTCGTCTCGACCTCCATGACGAAATGTGTAAACCTCCAAGGCTTCTCTAGTCAGTATGGGTTTATTATCAAGGAACTTAGCATTGCAGATGAAGAAGGAAATGTAATAACACGTAACTTTCAACCTCCATTTGAATGGCGATATCTCACCAGGAAGCATCAAAAAACAAATGCTTGGCTCACTAGAAATTTTCATGGTTTACATTGGGAACACGGACTCTTTCCTTATGCTTCAATACCCAACATATTGGCAAGTCATTTCACCGGCCCTGTATTGGTTGTAGGAATAGAGCAGAAACGGTGGCTAACTAACTATTGTAAGCATCATGTGCTAATATTAGATGTACAAGCAGAATATGACTGTCCATCATTGAAAGAATTAAATAAATTGTACACGTGCAATAATACATGTCCAGGTTCGATCTCAAGACACAATGCGAGCATGCTTAGGGCTTGGATGGTTGATCACCGTGTTGGAATGTTGTATCCAAGTGATACGACCCTCGCCTCGTGCGATGGCAGTCGAGCTGAAACTGTGGTGGTGTAAGGACCTACAGCAGAAGTAGTTAACCAAGATGTCTAACTTTCAACCGAACAGGATATACTCCAGTGTAACGCCTGGGCTAGGCACTGTTGATTATAGTGAGTGGATCGACGGTGTTTTAAAACATTTTTCGGAGAGTTGTGACGCTGTGTTTCACGTGAAACAGGTTTTAAACCCAGGACCTCAAGATACACCTCTAGAAGTTATCAACTGCCTGGGCTATGGACATTGTAGTGTGAATATGATGAGAGACGATACAGTTCTCCCTGCAACACCTGAAGAGGTTTTCGCACATGCATTCAACCTACCAGCTATTCGGTCACCACCAGCATCTGCATGTGGCCAGACTTCGCCAGTACAGACATCAACTGCCTGTACCCAGATGGGTGCTACATCGCCAGCACCTACTACATCAGTAGCAGTCCAGCCTAAACGCCGGCGTCAGCTTCGCCTTCCTACATCTCGCAAGAGTCGAACCCGAGATCTCAGTCATCTAGGTCCGATCAGTGAAGACACCACTCAAGTATGTTCCACAGAAAACACTAGTGATGAAATAACTGTTGAGATTGCCCGTGTAGCTGTACGTTCATTACTTCTGGAACTATTGAGCAAAGTATAATGTTATTTATATCAATTTTCTCTTTAATATGTATTTCAGAGTTTATTATACTCTATGTAACTTGTAGTTATGCTTAATATTTAGGTATTGGGTCTCGAGTTAATGTTGCCTTTGTCACTATGATGTGTAGTGTGTGAATATTATGTGATTTTATTACTCGTTATTTACTTCTTTTAAATCATCAATTGTTCTTACCCCTTGCTGTTTGTAATAAGATTTAAATAAATATGTGTTTAACATTTACGTTGTTTGCTTTAATTTCAAAACATTTAATTGCCGCTATTATTGAATTGTAACTATAAGTTATTAACCTCCTCAGCTAGAGTGATTGCTTTAATACATAAATTCTAACACTACCTTCGAGATGTCTTCCGCCACTACGAGAAGAAGAGAGAGAGTCTCTACACAACACCAATATTTTATAAATACTCTATCATATTTAATAAACATACATTATTAATTAATAATAATAATTAGGCTACAGGTTCCAAACTTATCCCGACTTGTCTAGACTGACTACATAACACTTGGCGCCATCCGGCAGTAACTTTAAGAATTAAATATGGCGACGGTGGCGCGCTCCGGCGGTAACTTTAAGAATTAAAGATGGCGATGGTGGCACACTCTGGTAGCAACACTAGGAACTAAAGATGGCGATGGTGGCGTCATCTGGTATTGATTGTATGAACTAAAATATGGCGACGGTGGCGCCATCTACCAGTCAACTTGAGAACCAAGATGGCGGTGCCTCTGGCAACTAATTTTTGAATTTGGCGCGCGATACTAGCGACATCTACCAGCCAACTTGAGAACCAAGATGGCGGCGTCTCTGGCAACTAATTTTTGAATTTGGCGCGCGATACTAGCGACATCTACCAGCCAACTTGAGAACCAAGATGGCGGCGCCTCTGGCAACTAATTTTTTGAATTTAGCGCCATCTGGTAGTCTGTGCTGGAATTAAAGATGGCGGCTGTATAATAATTTTAATTTCAAATGTGGCGCCTTAGGTATGCATTAAGGAAGGCAAAAACACCCTCCCCCCATTTATCATAAACTTGCCGTCAGTACGTAGCATATATAGATTATTTATTCCACCATATCCCAATTGGTCTCGTGGTCTAGTGGTCAAGGCGTCCGCCTCGTAACCACGACATCCTGGACGTTTTCACGTCCCATGGATCGAATCCCAGCCTCGGCACTGAAAATATTTTAGTTAAAGAAAAAAATAAAATAATCCCTGCTGCTATCTGGTGGCGACCAACAGAACTATATGACGTCACAAGATGGCTGCCTCCAGCAGACGAAAACAAGATGGCGGCCACCAGCAGACGAAAACAAGATGGCGGCCACCAGCAGACGAAACAAGATGGCGGCTGATGATTACATCGAATTTCGAAAAGTTGAAGTTCGAAAGAAAAAAAAAATTCGAATCCAAGATGGCGGCCGTGACGAAAAGTGCAACGGTGACATCACGATTCAAAGTTGGTGGAAATTTCTAGAAATACAAAATGGCGGATGGATTAGCATGGATTAGCATGGATTAACATATGGATTAGCATAGATTGGCATATGGATTAGCATAGATGGGCATACGAATTAGCATAGATTGGCATACGAATTGGCATAGATTGGCATACGGATTAGCATAGATTGGCATACGGATTGGCATAGATTGGCATGGATTAGCATAGATTGGCAAGGATTAGCATAGATTAGCATAGATTAGCATACGGATTAGCATGGATTAGCATACGGATTAGATGACGTCATCCAAGATGGCCGCCGGATCCTGGATCCTGCGCCTGTCCCAGAACCGGTATTTTCCTACTACTGTCGTCCTATACAGAGCGTTTTCGGAGGGAACTTTAACGACCTTAAACCTATGGACTGAAATAAATTTAAAACAAGATTACACGAATTCAAAAATAATTCACACATATCATAAAAATTGTACACCTTTAAATCAGTGTTTAAATTAAATGAACCAACCTAAATCAAAAAGGGTAATTATTAATAGTTACACTTAAGCAATGACTATATACACTAAGAGTTCTTGAAGAAAAAACATTAATATCGAGAGAGCTTCACCAACCTTTATCTTAACCATTAAGATGCTTTACTTAAATTTATTTCAAACCTTATTTATGATTACTTCATAAATACGTCTGTTCAGTACTACCGATCTTCATGAAGATGGATAATTCGTCCCTTGCCACGACTTGCACACTTATACCTCGGCCCCACCGCTGGCCCTCGGTGACTTGACGAACTCGTTTGACTCGTAGCACGATCACCGAACTGTTCGACTCGTCTCCGGGTCGTTACCACAACGCCGAAATACCACAACGCCGAAATACCATAACGCCGAATGTCAAAATTGACCACAACGCCGACAGCTAGAAAACTGCTGTGTACCACAACGCCGAAATAACAACTGAATGAATTTGTGTGTGTTTCTTAAATGTACCTTAACATCGAAATACCACAATCAAACCTAACATTACCTAACCTAACCTAACCTAACCTAGCGTAATATAACCTAACCTTACTTAACCTAGCCTATCCTAGCCTAGCCTAACCTAACCTAGCCTACCCTAACCTAACCTAACCTAACCTAGTCTAACCTAACCTAGTCTAACCTAACCTAGTCTAACCTAACCTAGTCTAACCTAACCTTTGTGGCAGTCCTGCAATGACATTTTTCGGCGTTAGTGTATTTCGGCGTTGTGGTAATTCGGCGTTGTGTTACACAGCAGTTTTATAGCTGTCAGCGTTGTGGTCAATTTGTCATTTCGGCGTTGTGCGTCCCCTCGTCACCTCTGAGGGGGCAACACCTCCCCCCAGAGTGGACCTCGCCTGACTCAACACTGAGAGAAAGGTTTGTTTGCCTCAACAAAATATTTGTTTATACATGGCGAAATAAACATATTTTGCTAATTCAAACAAATATTTTGTAGTAGGAAAGATATACTGTTGACCCAAAAAAAATGATTTTGTCAACTCAAATGTATATTTGGTTAGGTGTAACAAATTATTTTTGTTACTTACCCGAGTTCAGTTCAACGAACAAAATATTTTGTTCAACCAAGTAAATATTTGTTCCGCCATGTATAAACAAATATTTGTTTGATTCAAACAAACTTTTTTTGAAGTGAAACTTCTAATGCGACTTCCAACAAGGTTGCGTTGAACGTTCAACGCTCCTGGGGAGGGAGAATAGAAAGAGACAGAGCGAGAGGGAATGCGTGGCACTCGAACGCATGCGCGAGCGTTAGCAACGAGTAGCGTCCAATATTCCAACGCAAGAGGGAGAGAGAAAGAAAGATACACGAAGGTAGAAAGTAGGAGAGAGAAAGAGAGTGAGTCGGTAGATCCCAAGCACATGCGCGCGTGGTATTCTTGCTATGCAGGGAAGTAAACAGTGTGAGCGTCGTGAAAACCAAAGGGGGAACTACCATTGATGCAGTTTTCGCAAGAAATATTAAAAAAAAATAGAACTCAAACATTCCGTATCTTAATTTAGTTATCATAATCCCATTGTAAATGTTATAGATTTGGATATTTCTCCACTCGAAAAGGATAATTAAATGATGCGATCAATTGTGAATTGTAAGCAATGTTAATAAAGTTTGTCTTAAAGAAACAATATGATTTCACTGAAAATAAATTTCTACCCCTTCCTATTTTCATTTCCACATTACGAAGTTTCACTTCTTCCGCGCGGAGGGACTCCACGCACTATTTTCTCTGTGCGCACGATCTCTTGAGAAGCCCTTGTCACGCGGTCCGGGGAGTTTCAGCCCCGCGCTGCCCGAGTATCGGGGCGAGCTGCGTCGGAGCGCAGTCGTGTCCGCGGCGCGCGCTACTCGTGTCACAGCGTCCGTCACGGCGGTAGCGCCGGCCGCTCAGCTGCGGCAGGTATGGTAAATCGCAGCAGGAATTTTGTCGTCCTGCGATTATGTTCGGCCAAAATATATTTATTTCAGCTAACTTTGCGGTTTGTTTCCACGGAAATAACTTCGTGTTAAAAAATTCAGTGTGCGTTTCAAATCCACAAGTTTGAAGAAAGAACTGATTACAGTGTTGATGAAAGGGATTACGCGATATCCCGCGAGGCGAGGAAAGGTTCAAGGCAGTCAAACCTCGCTCCAAGTATAGGAGGTGAGGAAACGAAGGGCTGCTTTATTCACAGCATCTAATAAGCCCCGTATAATCACTCGGCACAGCAGAGCTTCGCCAACACCGAGCTGCGACGCCTCGATTGCAAACACGAACACTAAGAATATAAACAAGACTGTACAGCGTGACAGAATACACTTGTCAAGTATCTGACGACAAGTGTCTGCTTTTATTTAGATACCTATTTCGTGATGTGAGGCGTTTATATCACAAACCAGCTCAATCCATTTTAATAAATTTTACCTAATAGACAAAAAACATTTCACGCTCTACCAGTTTAATTAAAAAATAAATTTATTTTGACAATTTTTGGTGTAGGGCCTACGATTCTAAATATGTTTTTCTTTTTAAAATCAACAGTACTGTTTAATTAGTTATAAATAAAAATAATTTGGTTTAAGGAGGTTTTTAAAAAAAACATATCAGTAATAATCTCTAAAAACAATTGTTATTATACTACTGATAGGAAATTTAAAAAAACACTTCTTTGAATCATAATTATTATAATTTTCAAGTAAAAAAGGGAGATATCAGATGTTTTTGCTCTAAACCAAAACCTTACCCATTTACACAACTCTAAAAAAAAAGAAATTTTATAAATGGAAAACAATTATTTAAAAAAAACATATGTATAAGCTAATTACGCGGTTTCTCATCTCCTGCTTAAGCTTAATTCAGTATATGACTTTTCCTATTTAAATCCATAGGCATAAACCCCTTTCACACCTAATAGGGATGTAATTTCAGAAAATTGTAAAAATTAGCTAGCTTCTGGAGTTTGTTGGATTTATATTCATGTCCCATGCCTTATTTTACGCTTTATAAATTTATTAACTGCATTTTTTATCGTCAAATCGTGTTTAGACATTTCTATCCTTGTAGGGGTGAACTTTCATAACGATATTTAGTAAAACGCTTATCTTAGACAAGTATCTTGATTAGAGAAAAATATTAATTGAAATAAACGATGTGATTTAGACGTACTTCTGAAACAAACAAAGATTTGAAAAACCTCTTTTGGGATCCAAAATCCCTAAATATTATATTACTAGCGTGTGTGTATGTATAGCCCTCATTAAATTCAACAATATTTTTTCTTTATGTGTAAACATCTTAGCTCTCGGTTTCCGGCTTTGGTGGGAGTGATTCAGTGAACGGAACGGAAGTCAAATAAACGGAGCTGCGTAAACACAGTGCTGCCCTCTGAGGAAGTCTCACAAATCTCGAAAAGATGGCGGACCTGCCTGATTAATCCGTAAATATTAACTTCCGCAAACTTCTGGAGATGTATTTGACGTATTGTAGAGACCTGAAAAATTTCGTGGGGTTCATTTTCGTGTTATGCTAAAATTCAAATAATTGTACCTTAGTGCGGCTTGTGCCATTGGTTCACTGTTAATCTGGAGGTCTTTAGGGCCAATTAGAGACCCTCACTCATAGAATAAGTGTCGAATCACAGGTTACCCAGTCGAGACGACTCACAAGTCGGCAGCCAATGAACAGTTGGCAATTGCCCGAGTATGTAGAGGATATTGGAGTCTATCCTGATGTTCATTGAACCCGCGAATTTTTCCGGTCTCTACGTATTAGTGTGCTAAACTAAACTTTATAATGGTATTACAAACATTTGATATTTTATTTTATAATTTACAGTCATAATAAGAAATAACTTTTAAAAAAATACGCATTACGGTTTTGACAATTCTTAGTTAACATTAAAATGTAGATTTAGCGCAGCGTTTGTCATGCTGTAGAGACACAGAAAAAGTTAGCCTACATATATTCGACGCCATGTTAAATAAAGTAATTTCGTGATAACATTTTAACAGTTGAATCTTAAATGTTGAGTCATCTCATTAAGGTTAAGGTTTGTTTGTAGGAAGTATTTACTTATTGCTGTCGTTTAAGCAAAACCAAATATACATTCATATAATTAGAGTTATAATATGTGTTTTAAAATGTTTCAGGTTAATTTTGTTCCAATGTATACATTGAACTGCAACTTTTAGTGTGAAAAATACTTAAAAGATACCGACCCGTTTGTGATTCTTTAGAGAACTAACAAGATGTTAAATAACTTTGACGCAATATTTATTCGGACACTTTTTCCTAGTTAACAAATTATTGGTATTTTTCAAGATGCCTATTATATATTGTTATGACTTTTCAAGTTTACAGAATGTATTCCAGGATAGTTTAACTACCATAAAAAAATTACTTTGGTACACCAATACACTTAGTTTATCCTCCTATGTTCGCAAAGGTTAATATATACAAGTGCATGTTGCCACACATGAGTCCACCATCTTGACAACTTCAGCTAGGGGTTATAGCAGTTTCTTCATGCAAGCCCATTGGACTTTCAACCTGTTAAATTTCCGTTGTGTAATGCGCACTTATTTCATTACATTTCCGGTGCATACTAAAATGTCACCCTCAACACACTTAATGAAGTATAACCTCAAAAACGCTGGCGATGATAATTTTGGTCTGGGATGTAATGTCATAGGTTCAGCGTTAAGGAAATTTACATGAAACACGTTTGGTACTCGTTGTTTGGCTAGCCCTGAGAAATCAATAATCGTGCAATAATATTAAAATGTATTATAGTTAGGTTTTAAAAAAACCAAAAAAAATATATATTTTTTCCTTAAAAAAATATTTAATAAAAAATTACCACTTTCGTTATTATTTTTTAGTATTCTACGTTAAATTTGGTGTCCAAGTTTCACATTACAAGTTTATTTGCAACATTAAAATTCATGAATTTGATCGTTACCGAGGTTATACGTTTACACATCACTGGCGAGTATTGAATCAATTAATATCCCATGTAACTAATTGCGGCCGGTTCGAGTTTGTAAATTTTCATTCGTATTATTCAGTGTAGTCATAATTTGAAGGAATTTTTGACGTGACAACGTCTAATAAATCGATGAACTCCGGCAGCACGCACAAAAATGGGTCCCGTTACGCACATTGTCCCGTTACGCTGTGTCCCGTTACGCTCATTGTACGCTTGTGCCGCATCTATCTCTCTTCCACTCGATTGGCCTATGCGTCCGAGGAGAAGAAAGACAGCGGCAGCACACAACTTACATCTACACGTGAACTGTTTCGTCGACTGTTTATAAAGTGAAGTGAAAAGTTAATGTGTTTTCATTGCTTATTACAACAACAATTACGGCAATAAAGGTTAATTATTCTTGCATTTTAAAATTCTGATTACTAGTATAATTTAAAGTATTTATTCTTTTATTATTAAAATAAAAATGATTCAATTTTATTCATAAAAGTATGCAATCATTTCATCAATGTTTTGTTATGACGTTGTCACCTTAAAATATTGTCCACAAACCGACTTTACAGACAACCAATTTTTTATTCATTGTTATTAATTCGCTAACGTACGATTTGTACTCATTTAAAATAAGTTTATTTTCTCGAGTAAACGTCAGTGATTACGTTATTACGGAATCGGGAAGCGCGCCTTACGTTGTCCCTTACGCATCAAACTCAGAAGGTGATTAAACGTCCGAAACTCTACTCGCTCGACGCGCAAGCTCACGTAACCTGTGTTGCGACGCCCGGAACTTGGCCGGGCAGCGGAGGTGGATTTATGTGGAGATTAATCTCCGCGTGACCATTTCGCATCGCTCAGCTCAGACGTTGACGGATCGGCGGGGTCCCTCGCAATACTTGGAGATGGACGACTCTCGTGCCGGCGGGCAGGGAGGGGAAAAAATACCAAGTAGGGAGTCTAAAGAAAACGAGTTTTACCTTCATTACCGAAACTATTTTTTTTTGGTCAAAGAAAGACCACGCGACAAATATTGCGTTGTTATTTTTTCCCCAGTTAAACAAAGAAATACTTTTTGACGTGACAACGTCTAATATATCAATGGACGCCGGCTGCACGCACAAAAAAATGTCCCATCACGCACATTGTCCCGTTACGTTGTGTCCCGTTACGCTCATTATACGCTTGCGCCGCATCTATCTCTCTTCCACTCGATTGGAACAACCATCGATTTGACTTTTTCGAGGCACATTAAACTTGAAACACTCCCATTCGTTTCCTACTTCTCCTATCATCGTCCTATCCTTAACAGAATAACACAGATTGGAAGAAGTTAAATAGCAAACGCATAAAAGTTATATTTAAAATAATCTCTTCGTTAAAGTAATAAACATATTTGAATTAATGAGAGCAAATATAAGTAAATTTATCAATTAAATTGTAGATTTCATTTCACTCCTTCTTTGTAGCCATACAAACTAGTGATAATTCAATAAAAATGATTCAATTTTATTCATAAAAGTATGCAATCATATCATCAATGTTTTGTTATGACGTTGTCACGTTAAACTATCGTCCGTAAACCGACTTTACAGACAACCAATTTTATTCTGTACTCACACGAAAAAATTGCTTTAGAAACCAGTAGACAAAAAAATAGATATTAAAACTACAAGAAATATATTGCTAATTATTACAACACATAGCTAAGGTTTCTTTGCACATATAAAATATGTTTTTCGAGATGATACTAATAAGTACTTATTAGAAAAATTGGTGCATGATATTTTATACTTTAATTGATTTATTGTTCAAGGAAAATACTTTTAAACCGTGGGAAAGGTAATTGAAATTTCAACGTTTGACTCTTATTTTGTTGTATCATGCATATTATTTGCTCAGTTAAGGCTGGACAGCTATTCAGGGAACGGTTAACAAATAACTTGAACCTTTTGAGGTACCTGGAAAAACATAAACCATAAATGCCCGGGTAAACATCTGAGCCTAGTATAACTGTGTACACAATTTTAGAGTAATTTAATTTGAATACATAAATTTAAAAATATCTGTAAATTTACATGAATATTTCTTTTTTCATTTACAAAATAAAATTTACAGTGAAGAGATAATTTATAAAATAGTGATTGCAACGCTTGTCCAATGAGGGAGAGATAAAGGTGATTATAACTCTATCCCATTAAGGGAGAGATAAAAGAACTAATAAAGCCTTAATATTTAAGCCGTTGTTACGGCGTGAAAACATTTTCTCTTTGAAATTAAAAGAGTTTGGTTCGTTAAAGCATAAATAACATATATAGGCTTCTGAATGAATTACTGTGTGAACAGACAATTGCGTATGTCCAAAAAAAATATTTTCAATAACTCTTCCTCATTGTGAGAATCGTCCAAAGAACGTACATAACCTTGCAAATAGGTCCTCGGTGCCTACAAGTATTGGTAGGGTGCTAATTTTTCGTGTTCCCTTGGCCAGGTGAGATCCCTCCCTTCCAAGATTAAAAAAATGCGAATACCGAATAAGAAAATCATAGCATATTAGCTATTTATAGATTGGTACTGGGAAAAATTCGCTGTTTCACTTACCTCCATGATAGTCTCCGAGGTCCTCTGTGTACTCGGGAAAAATGCCACGTGCTCAATTGGCTGCCGACTTGCAAAACCTGACCACTGGGAAGGCTCGTCATTCGGTCCTTCCATGGTTGAAGGTTTCCTATTGGCTCAGAGTACTTCAGATCAACTGTGAGCCAATAACAGAAGCAACATGAAGGTACGTGCGTTTGGATTCTAGCGTAACGCGAAATGAATCCGCGAGATTTTTTCCGGTCTCTACTTAAAGATCATTATTGCAATACTTAATGGGCTGCAATAATATATTTATTGCAAATTATAGCCTGGCATGAATCGTACACAGAAGCAACAAGAATTGTGATTCCAAGTAGTCGATATTTTATGCCAGTTTACACACGTATTACTGTAAGCATGTAATACACGTGTGTTTCATGTATTTAATACAATTGGTACATGTGTGTTAATAACTTGTTTTTAAAACTAACACAAAATATTTGACTTAAGAGCAAATTGTTAATAACAATTAAATAAAAACCAAAATATGAAATGTTCAGTTTTATCTGAGCAAAACCACTACTTAAATTGGTACATGGAAAAGTTTGTTATTCGCTGATATTTTATTTAAGTGTGACAGTTATTTTTTTTATTTAGTTATAGAGAAAAAATTGGTTGTCTGTAAAGTCGATTTACGGACGATAGTTTAACGTGACAACGTCATATCAAAACATTGATGAAATGATTGCATATTTTTATGAATACAATTGAATCATTTTTATTGAATTATCACTATTTTGTATGGATACAAAGAATGAGTGAAATGAAATCTACAATTTAATTGATAAATTTACTTTTATTTGCACTCATTAATTCAAATACATATGTTTATTACTTTAACGAAGAGATTATTTTAACTATAACTTTTATACATGTGTGCTATTTAACTTCTTACAAACTGTGTTATTCTGTTAAGGATAGGATGGTGATAAGAAAAGTAGGAAACGAATGGGAGTGTTTCAAGTTTAATGTGCCTCGAAAAAGTTAAATCGATGGTTGTTCCAATCGAGTGGAAGAGAGATAGATGCGGCGCAAGCGTACAATGAGCGTAACGGGACAATGTGCGTAACGGGACACTTTTCGTGCGTGCAGCCGGCGTTCATCGATTTTATTAGATGCTGTCACGTCAAAAATATTAAAAATAATAATATAATGGTAGTACGGGACCCTCTCCTTCTGAAGACCCTGGGCATGGCATTTGGCCAGGCATAACTCAAACTCCAAGTAGTCGGGAGCCCGCTGTAATATTGGAGGTCCCGTCGCCTCAGGCCCCTGTGCATGACCCAGCGACATGAAAAACTTATGAAAACAAATGAAGGAAGAATCTGCCTATACCTGTCATTACTCTATGGGAACGACGCCGTTCATCAGCGCCGGGCGATAGTAGTCGTTTGTCTTCCCTCGCCTCCAGCTCACCCCGTCACAGCTCCCTACTTATCATGCCTCGCCAATCTCTCTCTCTCTCTCTATCTCTCTCTCTCTCTCTCCCTCTTTCTCTCTCTCTCCCTCTTTCTCTCCCTCTTTCCTAAGAGTTGAGCTCAAGCACAGACTGGCTGCGCTGTGAGACAGTACCTCTCCTCTGCAGGGCAAGTGTGACCCCAAACAGCAATACGCCCTCCTGAACCCCATTATTGTTTTATGTGCCAGATTAAACAATTATCAGATGGTATGTATGTCTACTTAATTCCTTTTTTATTGATGTGTCAGACTTTTATTTTATCAAATTGTTTCACAAGGAACCCAAATTCAGTATTTTAGATCATAAACTTGTAGGCATTACAAGGCCGATATCTGCCTTATTTAATGTCATGTTTCGCAATTAAATCTTTTTGTACGATAGTTCGTAGTGGGGGAACGATAGGCTCCTACCTTGAATTATTTTTCACGCACGATAATTATGGTGCACCTGGTCGGAATTATATAATTTTTTTGTTATTCACTGATCTTGAAATAGGTGAAACGTGCATTAGTTTTCTCCGTGTATTCCTGATTATTCCTGTCAATATTATGTTGGTTATTCCAAGTTCTTCTGTTCATTTATGACGATGCTTCTGTTGGTTTTCTCAGTGTGCTCCTGGTTATCCCTGGCGAGACTTCTGCTGATGTTCTCCGAGTACTTCTGATTATTTCTGAGAAATCTATGTCTGCGTGTTAATTTTTTTACTTAATGGAATAAGCAATTTTATTCAGAGTTACATTAAATAGTCAATTTCTGTTATTAAATCAGCACATTATATAAGGCAGATATCGCGTGAAGCCAGGTCTCTCGCGATCGTAACAATATTTACACTCTCGTGGGCTCGTAACTATAATACAGTGTGTGTTTAGTTAATGAAATAATAACTCGTGACAAATAATTACCCATGTCAAACTAAAGCGTGAAAAGCATTATACCAACTCTCACTTCTAGTCGCTAAACCAAGTTTTCCGTGACTCCCCTGCGCACTCCACGGTATTCATATTTATTTTAAATTTATTTTTATATCTGCAAAGTTTAAAATGAATCCAAACAAAAATTGTTAACAGAAGTAAAAATTACAGAAATTAATACAAGTAAACCCACAGGAGTTAGCTAAGAAAAAGATAAAAACTAAATATTATATCAATATATATTTAAAATATAACCTGAATAGTAACACACGAATTAAAATTAAATAACAAAAATTGTATAAAGAAAAATTCTGATTATAAAATCCTTGACAGAAGCTAATAATTTCAAATTAGGCCAGTTACTTGGCCATAGAAACCAGTGTCCAAGAAATTGTTTGTGATACTACAATAGCTATACTGTAACTTTGTTCAACACATGGCTGTGGTTATTTTTGCTTATATGAAATGCCTTTTTTTAGATAGTACTAAGTATTTCTTACGAAAATGGGCGCATAATTTAATATTTTCATTTATGTTTTGTTTCAGCATAATATTTTAAACCATGAATTAAATAATATTATATAATAGGACAATATGTTGTTTTATTGCACTTATTAATGTGCACATTTAATGCTGGAAAGCTATTCAGGAAACGGTTTACCAGTAACTTAATCCATTGGAGTTATTGGGAGAACACAAAGCATAACTGCCCGGGTCAGGAACTGGACCCAGTATCACTGACAACACTATTTTGTAGTTTCATGCAAATGAACAAATTTACAAATATATGTTTTACATGAATATTTCTGTTTCACTTGCAAAACAAAAATTACAGTTTACCTAATATAACCCGCGCGATACTTTGTCTTCAACTTACGCCAAATAGCGGGCTAGAAATAAAAAAGGGGGTAAAGTAAATTTTGAAGTGAGTTTACACCCTGAAGAAGGCTTCAGATGGAGTCAGTTTGTTGGTTGGAGGAGGGTGGGGGGGAAAAGGGGGAGGGGCGTGGGGTTTTGCAAAGGAAGGGTGGGAGGACGCAAGGAGTTTGTGATGAGCCTGCAAGTTCCCAACTTCTGGTCCGCTAATGCAATAAGGTTTTCTGATATCGCGGAAGTTTGAACAACCACGCGCGGTTGGATTACCGATTGCCAACCGAACGTGGAAGAACTGTGAACTTCCCCTCTAGCCGGAGCAGCTCGCTGAGCGCACTGATTGGGGCTAATTGCTTTTTCCTTGATTACACGCCGATTCCACAGAATATTTCCGGAGAGGTTTCGATTTTTTGAGGCCGCTGTAAGTTCCTCACCGCGCAGAACTTCCGTGAACTATTTTCACCTCGTTTCAAGAGCACCGCCGTGGATCGGTTTCAAGTAGCCACTATCCCATATTGCAAAGTAAAGAAAGTTGAAAATTAACAATTCCGACATGACGTTAAGAAAACATTCACTCTTGGAATTGTTAATATGAAATGCAAAATATAAGTTCATTACTGACCCGTAATGTAAATGGACTAATGTTGAACAATATTCATTTAAATTATAAGTAAAATAAATAATTTTAATTAATATTTTAAAATGTTTTGATAAATATATACTATTAGCTGTCATTATATTATGTACGTGTAAAGCTCAATACATAATAACACAAAAAATATGTGAGTGAGTAGTTTAGTACTCGCCAGAGATATGTAATATCTAACTACGGTAAAGCAAATTCATTTGTTCTCATGTTGCATATACATTTTTATACGAAACTCCGACACGAAATTTAACGTAGAAAATCGTTTTACTGCTGAGCGTGATCGATATACTGCTGAGCGTGATCGATATACTGCTGAGCGTGATCGATATACGATATATCTCTGGACGCGAATCACACGTAGTTTTTGCACTCGCCGTTAAAATTAGTTGTTAGAGCATCTACGTCAACTATTGAATCATTTGATTGGCAGACAGAAATTTTTAAACTAGATAATGAAACCACTCCGATAAAATCAATAAACATTTAAAAAAAAAATAAACGCTGTATTTGGACCTGATTTTCGATAAGGAATTTTATTAAAATACTGCTCTTCTTGTTAATATTCAGTAAACCGTTAATAGTATAAGTTTCCCTCTGTATTTGTAAATTTTGGTTCTCTCCATCCGCCACAGATAGCAGCACCGAGGTTACACATTTCCGTCCAATGCAACTTCCATTCCATTGACGAAATTCTCCTACCAAATAACGTATAACAAGAGTTAAGAAGTTACACAGTAAAAAAAAAAAATATTTCATTGGCTGCCACTTAATTTTTCAAATGTAAAATATTATGTATACCTTTCCAGTTCGTAGCTACATTAAATTTAACAATAATGACCAGTTGTAAATTCTGTAACACAGTTCGCATTACATGATTTTTGAATGCAAAACTGTCGTACATTTATATTACTATGTGAAAATTTAATCAAATTCTATGTAGTTAATTACAAGTCTGTAATGGCATGCATTGTTTATTTTAACATAAACCAATAATAAATTTAAAACCATATACTTTATGTTTTTAATTTTTTGCTAATAAATATTTTTATGCTTCGTATTTTATATTTGTAACTTCTTTCTAAAAGTTCTAAAACATTTATGTTTCTCAATTGCGAGATTTTGGTCTTAACTCCAATGCCTCATATTAGCTAATTTAGGAAAATATATAATTTTAATTTACATTTCTGGGTAACATCAGTTTACTTCTCAGTAAGCGTATGTAGATCTTTGACCACCTACTCTTATGCCGAACTGGGAAATCGGTTTTACGTTTGATCCTTTCGTCACTCTATCACTTCTATGTACGTGTGGTACGTCAAAACTAGGTCCAGCCTTTGTAAGTAAAACCAGGCCACCAATGACGATACAATGACTATCGCTTAGCAAGGATGATCAAGATTATTATATAAAACAAATTTTGTAGCATCATCATCCCAACAATTGCTTGACCAATCAGTCGCTATTACGAGCGAAGTTTAACGTACCGTAATGGCGACTAGACTGTTCGTTTAGTTCTGGCTCGCTGTAAGAGCTAAAGTGTTAAACACTTTGCGTTTGAAGTTGTTTAGAACTGGACATAAATAACTTATCTGAATGTGCATTAAATATTTCCTCTCCATTTGACTCTTTACTTACATTGTTAAACCGTCGCACTAACATTGGCAAAAATTGTATAAATCGTTAACTCTTTATTCAATTCCAACTAAAAGTTGAAGTAACAGATCACATTATTTCCCTAGCTCTTTTTTGGAAATAAGATGTATTTTAAAATTTGATAACTTCCACACTCAATGTGGGCGTCTATAAATGTTTTGAATTGTATAACGACTGCTAAACAAAACATAAGTTTTGTATTTAATTTTTACAATGGAGCAACCTTTCAATTCACTGTATTTCATTTTTTATTTCCGGAAAATAACATTAACTATATTTGATTCATGAGTTCATATAAGCTGATAGAGTTGGTTTAAATTAATAAAATATCATTAAAATCAATTGATATTTGAATTATGGTTGCTAGAACACGTAATGGCTGACGGATACACGTTTCTCTATAGTTAAATTATGTAATTAACTTTTTGTGAGAGCAATTTACTATGAATTTCAAATCACACTAAAGCCTATATATCTTTAGAACCGTTTTAAAGATAATGTACAATCTGCTCGGTTCGTACGAGCTCGTTTTGAGCTGCTAGAAAGGAAAAGCGATATAAGTCTTTACCAATTTCACATTAACTTATACGCTGAAGCCGGACCCATCTGGTTCCAAACATTCACTACAAATCCCAACTCTTTTACCCAACTCACAAGGTAAACACTTGCGTGCCCAGATGGGGCCTAACCTGCATATTAAATTAAAATCAGAGGAAAAAACCAAATGCTGGAAACTTTAGAATGTGGCAGAACATTACCAAGAAAAAAACAAGTATTTTATTAAATTTATTCATTTTTAAATATCCAACATATGAAGTATAAAAAACTTTCCATAAAATATAATATAATCTATATAATTCACATTAAATTTTCAGGTACAATGAGGTAATTTATATCACAGCTATAACCAAAAATAATTTATCTCAAAAAATTACTTTCATCTAAAAATTATTTATCACAAGTTACATTATAACAAATTTATTTTAGCGATAAGGTCTTAAATCTCTAAAAAATTACACAATATACAATAGCGAATAATTTCAAAGCTTTGGAGGGTTAAGTAACTTTTAAATCTCAGAAACAAATAAACCACCAAACAAACAGTACATAAGGTGCAGAAAGTGCAAACAAGTGCAGGGAAAAAACAGTCTAGCATTATGAGTACCAGAAACTAACATTTGTTTTAACTTGACCAGGTACATCATAAACAAAAAGAGCAAGAAGAGAGGTGTCATAACACATAAGTGAAATTTACAAGTAACCTTGTACAGCAGCAGACATTCAGACTAGAAAAAATACTGGCCATTAAAGAAAATATCAAACACAAAACTTATACTTAGCTCTCCAATAACCTCTATACTCTCATGCTCTTCTCTCTCTCTATCTCTCTCTCTCTCTCTCTCTCTTTCTCTGAAGTCATTGATTCATGGTGGCATCATCTTGATGAACCTTGTTGCTCCATACTGACCTGCCTATAACCCAGAGTATTTATACCCTAAATACCTCCCTCTCTCCCTCCTATTACCTCTTAAACTCTATAAGATAACATCTAAAGTCTTGAATGGTTACTGAAAGTTTTAGAATGTTCATCACTTAAGGCCAAATAATCGATACACAGGAGAGTCTTCCGGTTGTATTTTTCTTCTTGCTAAGATCTCGATTGGTACCCCTGAGTTTGAAGCTGTTTTGGAAGGTAACCCTCATGATTTTACTTGAAGGGTACTGTCGTAAACAGCACACAGCAGAATCCCATATATAACTTGTGATGCCACATGATGTGATGATTCCAACATGGTAAACAGGTAAGGTTATTATGTTTCTCTCATGCTCATAAAATGTCTTTAATGCAGAAAATTAACACGAAATGTCTCGTGGCCAATACACACGGTCACAACTTTCAACGTAATGCATAAAAGGTTATTTTGCTACAGTAAATAACAGCTATACTCGCTGTAAATATTACAAACGTTTTAACGAAAAATTTATCTTTTATAATCGAAGAGTGCTCCGTAATTTCAGATAACTGTATCTTAGTATAAATTACAACGTATTTCAACTTCTAAACTTTTTTTTTCTGTTTAAACAGGGTAAACGCTTACGTGAAAGAAATTATTGTAGTGGACTCATGTTCACTGTAAGTGAACTTTGTTGCTGTAAATTTACATAGATAACGATAAATTTACGAATATCCTTGGATAATTGGCACCCAACAGTCTCCGTAAATTTAAGTTGAGAATCTTTAACAGTGTACCAGTTACCGCAGTAAACTTTTTAAGATGCAATGAAATGTGTAAAATAATCAGCAACTCGAAAGCAAAAGGACTCTAAAGTTTTTTTTTCCTTATTTGACTTAGGGAAGACGACGCTTCTTTTGCGCAGTACTTCACCGGAGGAACCGATTAGCATGACGCATACAGCCGTGCTTGAGAAGGCAGAAACAGGCATCATCTCGCATTTGAAACATGTTTTGCAAGTCGCGCAAGGGAGACCGGCGACTTTAAGGCCCTAGCTGGAAGCCCTTCGCAAGGGTGGTAAAACTCCAAATTAGTTCCCTGCTTTGCATGTCAAGTGAAAGGTAGTTTGATGAGAGCAAGAGGGGCCAGAGAATGCTCTTCCGATTTCAATTCTAGACATTTAATCAGCTTTCTTATTGAATTTACAGCGCTTTAGGAATTTCGCCTGGTAAGGGAGTTTTATTGGCCCGGCCTGTTTGATGATTGGTCCGCGAGCGGAAGGGGGAAAGGGGGGAAAGTTCGCAGCGAACGGGACGTCAAAGGAGACGGAGCACGCCGGCAGGAGTAACAAAACAAAACCTAAACAAAACCCTCGCGATTTTAACCGCCTCGCTACTTTTAGGACACCATCAACGGCGATGACCTGGAAATGTTTTGTTCAGGAAACTTCACGAATCGAAATCCTCGTTTCTAGTTTTCCTGTTGTGTCATCGGAGGATCGCAATGGCATACAGAGATGAAATATTTAAGATATTTAAATTTAAATAATACCAAAAAGCAAGGTATATTTTGTGACTAGATGTTCGCATGTCTGTATGAGTAATTTCATTTATCCACAGACATAATTTTTCTATGGACTGTTGGATGATGAATTGCTAGAGAATGAATACGCAGAGTTATTTCTAACAGGATTTTGTTTTCTTTCCAAACAACTGTTCACTATTTCTGACCGAAGCCGTCTTATTAAAATCATTTAATATGCTTTAAATTTGTTTATCTCCATTTCACATTCAAAATCCATTAAAAATAACATAAAATAGATATTTTTATAGTTACTTAGATTATTGTTTGTCTGGTTTAGTACTGAATATATCATAATGCCTATTTGAGAGGGTTTCAGACCATAAGAAAGATTTTTTTAACGGAGTTCATAATGTGTGTTTCAGTTTGTTTTCTTATTACTACTACAGGTATAACGGTCTATATTGTGTACGTGAACCGCATTTGTGGAATACGATATAAACATCCTACAAAATATCACTGCTGATGTGTCGAACTAATACCAAAAAATGTAAATTTATTTAATGTAATGTTATCACATATACAAGTAATTAAATATGAAAGGATTTTTACATAAGTAACTATTTCCAAAAATTATTTCAAAGCCAAACTCCATCCTTGTGACATTGGTATGCCTTAATCACCAATGCATATAATGGATAGAACATAAATTATTAACTTAAATACAATTGGTTCATCAGATTAGCAATGTTCTGAACTGAATTATTACCAGTAAATCCGTGTAATGAAAACTAAAGATTAATCTGTATTAATGAAACAAAACATTCGAAATAAATACGTGTTATCTCTGTTGCACTCAGATTTTTATAGAAGTTGTTAAAGCTAATAATCTCGGACTTCTGATTGCTACAGCAGGAAGGCAACATTTCTCACATTCAAAAAATAAAATATTTTTTAGAGATGCAGCAGGTAAAGTTAATTATTAAAATGATAAGAAATAATTCAGCGTAAACAGGTACACTAACAATTCAATATTCACATGCAAAAAAAAATAATATTTTTTCACTACAACTGGTCAAAGATTTTCCTTTATGATGAGCAAACCTCTAAGTTAGTTTTCACAAGGCATAAAATGAACTCCTCTTTGCATAAATTTTAAAGTCTGTACCCATCAACTACTGGCAACAGAGGACTCAAGAACTATTTTCTTGTGGGAAATCGTCAGCCAATGGTGTCAGCCGGAAAGTTTTAATGTTGGTATCCTGATCAATTATACCTTACAATATCTTGAGATTTCTAAATAATAGTTTATGAACGACTTTCTCCAAAAATTATGCTGTAATGGTCAACGACGAACCATCAAAATTTTTTGTCAAGTTCTTTAGATCTAAACTATTAACCACAAAAGTGTATATAATAATAATCTTCTTGGTAGAAATACTGATGATATTTTTTTTTTTTCATTTTAATAAATTTGGTTGAAGTAGTTTACCCCATAAGTACTTCGTGTTTAACAGAAAATATGCCCAGACTAGCGTTCTTTTTTACATGAAAGTTACTTTCACCATATATATAAAACTTTCCCAATAAAAAACATCAAAGACAAAATCTTTTCTGTTTTATAAAACCTAACATATATGCATTTCCTTTGCTACAGAAAAGTCCATAATACCAGTAATTTAAGAATGGTCAGGGGATGTCATGTTGTGACGTAATTGAAGTCACATTTTTTTGCCTCACCATCGCCACTATCCACACAACACACTGCGTAAATGGTGCTTGGTAACATCCGAAGAAGGTTAGTAATTAGGAATCGTAACCTCCGTCTTTAAAAACATCTTATTTTTATTAATAATTCATTTAAAACTGTTTTCGCAATGCAAACCACTACATTTCCGCCAGAGTTTTGGCCGTCTAACCAATATGGCGCTACATTTAGATGGAGGAATAAAGGCTTTACACTATTACCATGTAACCATGTGGACATGGCCACCACCTGCCTTCACCAGTACTTCCGAGAGAAATAAAACAAAGATCAATTTTACGTAGAAATATATCTGACAGCTAATAAAAACAAAGAATGAAATTATAATTCACGTGAGCAACCTTACAACGTAGATGGTCATTCCTCATTATCTTTGAAAGATTTGTGCAATGGGACTGCATGACTTGATGTAAGCTTTTGGACACACGCCATTGCTATCCACAATAGTTTTCTAAAACAGAAACAAGCGACGTTTCGGCAACTGCTATCTGCTCCCGTCCTCAGGCAGAGACGCACATGTTACGAAAACACAGGTGCAACTGAGTAGGGGCTGGAAAAATTAGGGTATTTATCAGAGAATGGAATTGCTTAGCAATGGCGTATGTCCAAAAGCTTACATCAAGTCATGGTTATTCCTCGCAGAAAGTTTTGAACTTGCAAACAAATGTCATTAGCGGTGTACAGTTGGATCACCCGTTGCACTCGAGGATTAATCAAGGGCGATGCCTGAAGAAGAAATGCCACGCTCTGTGTTTCACATAAAAAAAGGGGGGGAAATAAAGATTACAAGCCGTCGGTAAAGAATCCAGCTCGTCGGGTGAGAGACAGAGAGAGAGAGAGAGTGATAGACGTAACAGGTCATCTTCTTCCGCCACCGGAAGTAATTTAGATTTATGCCGAAGAAAAGTTCATTCAGACGGATTATTTCTAATCAGATTACGAGCGGCGGCAGGAGCGGACAGAAAGAAAAAAAAGGAAAGGGGGGACAAATTTCTGGAAAGAAGGGCGGAAGAAAGATGGAAGCGTATCAAGCGACCCGGGGGTAGTTGAGGGGGTGAAGGGGGGAGGGGAGTAGTTTAATTAACTTGTAAGGCCTCGGCGTGGATGCCCCGCGGCGGGGAAGAAAGTTAAGCGGCGGGGACCGATGGACGTGTCGGAAGCCGGGGGTGGGGTGGGGGCAGAGTCCTCCCACAGGACCCGCTGAGATCCTCCGCCCTCCGCCTGATGCCTGTTGGTGAGGAGGACATCTTCCTGCGACAGTAGCTCCTGGGCAGCAGCCACTCTGCGCGTGTATCCACTTGCTCGCCGGCTCGCGGGCCGTAACCAGGACTTCGTGAAGGAGGGATCCAGTTCAACCATTGTACCAGCACTTTACAACTAAGTATTCCTCACAGTGCAATATTTTTTTTGACGTGACAACGTCTAATAAATCGATGAACGCCGGCTGCACGCACGAAAAAGTGTCCCTTTACGCACATTGTCCCGTTACGCGCATTGTACGCTTGCGCCGCATCTATCTCTCTCTTCCACTCGATTGGAACAACCGTCGATTTGACTTTTTCCGAGGCACATTAAACTTTAAACACTCCCATTAGTTTCCTACTTTTCCTAACATAGTCCTATTCTTAACAGATTAACACAGATTGGAAGAAGTTAAATAGCAAACATGTATTAAAGTTAAAGTTAAAGTAATCTCTTCGCTAAAGTAAGAAACATATTTGAATTAATGAGTGCAAAAAAAAGTAAATTTATCAATTAAATTGTAGATTTCATTTCACTCCTTCTTTGTATCCATACAAAATAGTGATAATTCAATAAAAATGATTCAATTTTATTCATAAAAGTATGCAATCATTTCATCAATGTTTTGTTATGACGTTGTCACGTTAAACTATCGTCCGTAAACCGACTTTACAGACAACCATTTTTTTTTTTTTAATTTTAAAACTCAATTTGTTTGACTCACTGAAATCTCAGGGAATTGCAGAATTTCAGTACTCCAACGTCTTAAGTCAATAGTTTCGTTTCGTTGAGACAAGTCATCAATACATACATACATATGTATTAATATTAATCAGTACCTGAAACGCGCATGTCACGTTTTGTATGAAAGACATGTGCAAAAAAAAACTGGCGTGAAATATATGATTGTACTTGGAAACACAATCCGTTGCCGTTTCTTTTGCATGAGGGCTGTAATATGGTGGAAATACACTAATGTTGCCCGCTATATTTTACAATTATATTTCCAAAATGATATCTTTGTAAACTTTTGTGGCTGGGTTGCTGTTAATTTTTTTTATTTCTGTTTTCACGTTTGTTTTTTTTTATTCCGGAAGGAGGGGTTTGGACCCGCAGGACATCACAAACACCCTCCCCCCCCCCCTTCCCCTTCCGCGTGTTATGCCCCTTTCTGTCGCGACTGCAGGCTCCCTCTCAGAGGGAAAGGGCTGCTTTATACAGACTAATAAAACACATTTTGCAATTCACCTGTTTACATCCGGTGAAGTAGATGAGGCGATGGTGTTTGCTCTTTTTGGTACACTTGGAGAGACAAATTCTCATACCTTCATTTCGCAAATTCTGTTCTTATTGTATGACATACTCTGCAATGAGAGCCGGCTCCTTAAAATCAATAATTTAAAAACTAAAAAAAAAATTGAGAATAAAGTATTTATTACACCTCCCCCTTCAATGTATCAACACTATATGTCTAAATAATTTGAAAATCGAAAGGTTACAATGGAAAGTAATGAAATGTAACACAAATATAAAAAATGGTGTAAAAACCATGGTAGTTTCTACACAGTTATATAGTTGTATACTGACTTTGTACTGTAATAAAGTTTTTCCGTTAAAGTTCAAGAGAAAATTGTTTTTTTTTTTTTACATTTAACGATGAATTTAAAAAAAAATGTTAACTGGAAGTGTTAAAGCATTAATAAGAGTCATGTAAACTAGTGTTTGTATTTTATGTATCAGTCATTGTTACTTGGATTCCAAAGCGTAGGACATGCTTTGTGAACTTCCATCAGGCCCAACGCATCACAGTCACGCCAGTGTGTGTTCGCTGCCTGCGCGCTGTTGAAGTAGAGCGAGCCCCAGACAAGTCCGGACTGGCACGCCCTCTCCCCTCGTGCGCGTCGCGAGAAATGTTCGAAGCCCCGTCCACGCTCGCGATATCTCCCAGCGAGTTCATGTTCGACGCGCGCTGCACTGCAGCCGCGGTGCGCCAGTGCACCTTCAAGTCTGGTTACCGCTCAAATCCTTGCGCTTGCTGCGCTTAGAGGCGACACCGCGCTAGAAGCACCAGCGAGCGTCGCGCTTACCATCCCGCCTCACCAACAGTTGCACCATTCCGCTCAACGATCCGCGATCCAATGATCTTAGCCCAAGAATGATCTTCTAAACCTTATGGGCCAACACATGCTGGGACTACAAGATCTTAGCTTGCGTTAACTGTAGTCCATACATTTCCAATCTAAAATAGGTAACAATAGGTGTCGAAGAAATTTTAGACGCATTTCCTTTGGTGAGCTGGAACGACATGAGTCACATCGATTGTGACTCGTCTAACAAATAGTTGATGCGATTACCACAATATAGCAGCACATTTAGTGCCTGCCTTATCTTCTGAATTTTAATAACAACGGAAAACACATACCTGTATTTAAAATTTTATACAAAACGAAACTGTCGGAAACCTGAATAGGTTTTGACTTTAAAAATAAAAACTTTTATTTAATATGGAAAGTAATCCGGACGAAATAAAATACTTAAACATTAAACCAAAATAACAAGCATTTCATACATTTAAAATACAGGCGAAGAGGTTTTACCACAGGATTAAAACTGGACTCACAATTATACGTCTACTCCGTCCGTCATCCGTCCATCCTTCAATCACGTGACCTGCAGCCAATCAGATGGCCCGGAAAATTCCATCCATCCTTTCCGTCAAAACCTTTCCGAGCTTTAACTTTCGGCCGACGGACGGATGAAATAACCTCCAAAATGTTAGCAAGATACCTGTTGGCAGCGACCATTACTGTCTTGTAAGGTATTTAAGTATATTTATTTGTTTATCTGCTTCTGTTATTATCATTCGTTTGAACATATTTTTAACAACTGCAGTATTTTTAATAAATATATGAGTGAAAAAAATTAAATTTTATTATTTATTAGGTGATCAACTTTTGTTATAGCCAGTATAATGTATCCATGAAAGATAAATTTTCACCTGTATTTAAAATTTTTGGTCAGTTGGCAGCATTAGAATGAAAAAAGTATTTCATGGACGAGCAGATGATTGTGAATCGCTCGGCTTGTGGACTTACGGGTGACGGACAAACTTGATGGATCATTGCGAGTCCAGCTTAAGTAAAATTTTTGAAAACATGTGTTACGTATGATCTGGAGTTTTTTTAATAGCTAATATTCCAATATTTACGTCTGATAAAATTCACGTGCACAAAGTCCGTGGAAATGCCGGCCAATGTCTGCCGGCGCAGAGTCGACCCGAAGAGTCTGTTCTCGTCGGAGTTCCCAATGTTCTCAACACGAGTGGTGCGAGGAGTTCCCAATGTTCTCAACACGAGTGGTGCGACAGTAAGTGTGGTCGAACCAGCCGATGACTCGAGGTCCCGCCTGAACCCAACTCACACAACACCTCAGGGTCACCAAACATCCGTTACCTACATCACCATTAAAACCTAATATCTATTTTCACAACTAGAAGGTAGCGGGCGGCAATCCGCGGCCTGGAACTCTACGCGGGCCCGCCGGTTCGATGCCCGGATCTTGCACTCGGACCTCGAGGCCCGCATGTGGCTGTGATGACAGCACAGTTGCAGCTCACCCTGCGGCGGTGTTGCCCGATTGTGCAACAAGTCCGAGCCACCCCCGGTGCGGGCAGCCCTCGGGACGTGCGGCAGGGTTGCGCAACGTTTGCGGGAATGTCCGGAGACCGTCCGGCGCCGCGGTATCGGAGGAGAGATTACACTGGCGCGCGACCCCCCCCGCGCGAGCGTAATCCCCGCCTAATGGAAAGGGCAGCTGCTGTCAACACGGGTAATCCCGCGGTAATGAGCTTACCTGGCCGGTTACTTTTCCTCGCCCGCCGCCGGGTGGACACGAGGCACGTGCAACCACTCGAGGCGAGGCACGCGAGTTGTTCCTTTGTTGTTGTTTTTAAAAGTCAAAACCTATTCAGGTTTCCCATTGTTTCGTTTTGAATAAAATTTTAAATACAGGTATGTGTTTTCAGTTGTTAATATCAAAAATTCAAAAGATAAGGCAGCGACTAAATGTGCTGCTATCTTGTGGTAATCGCATCAACTATTTGTAGGGACCGGAAAAATTCACGGGTTCAATGACCTCCAGGATGAACTCCGTAGTTCTACGTACACTCGGTCAAATGCCACCCTCTCATTGGCTGCTGTCTTGTGAGACGTCCCAGCATAGCAGCCTCTGATTCGATAAAGCTTTGGTGGGGCGTTTCTCATTGGCCCAGAGTCGTCCAGGTGAGTTGTGAGCCAATAGCAGAGGCATAATTGAGGTATAACTATTTGTATTTTAGCCTATCGCGAAATTAACCCGCGAATTTTTCCTGTCTCTATTTGTTAGCCGAGTCACAATCGATGTGACTCATGTCGTTCCAGCTCACCAAAGGTAATGCACCTAAAATCTCTTCGACACCTATTGTTACCTTTTTTAGATTGGAAATGTATGCACTACAGTTCACGCAAGCTAAGATCTTGTTGGCCGCGCGCACGGACCCTGCTCGGTTCTCACACGGGGAATATACCATCCAAAACTACACCGTGCAGGATACAACGTGTCCATAAAGTTTTGATGATATCAACTGTAAGCGTTCCAGATTGTTGGTTCGAGGTCACGATTAAAAAGAGCAACTCGAACAGTTTTGGATAAGCGCGCATGCGCGAGTTACTGATTTGCTGTTTTCTCGCTTGCGGCGCCACCAACGCAAAATGGCGACTCCCTGGACGTAAAGAGTTTCGTGTTCTGCAATTTGCTAAGAGAGCGTTTCGTTCAAGGTTTGAATGTGATCCCCCATATGACAAAAAAAAACCGCTGACGGTTTAGGTGATTCGAGACGACAGATCTCTTATTCCGCTGGCCTCCACGTTCACCTGGTAATTCATGGCGACGCTTCTTTTGGTTTTTGGTTTTCTCCAAGTTCTTCTGGTCATTCATGAAGACGCTTCTGTTGGTTTTCTCCTAATGCTCATAGTTAGTTTTGGTGTGACGTCAGCTAATGTTCTCCGAGTACTTCTGGTTATTTCAGAGAAATCAATATCTGCATGAAAAAAATTTACTTAATGAGACATGCAATTTTATTGAGTGTTATATTTAATTAGTTATTTTCTGGTTCTAAATCAACACTTACGGTAATTTTATCAGTTGGAATTTAAAAACAAAACATTGCTAAGTCAATATAAAAGATTATGGCTGGGAATCACTATAATTCAAGACGAACTTCCTTCTCCTTGGTGTCTAGTGATGCCCTCCTTCTCAAGCGATCGTGAGTGAGAATCCCGTATCCCACATGAAAGATCGACTGCCTGTAAAACACAGCATGTGCGACAACTGTTGCAAGAATCGGAGCTACTTGCAACAAGTTATTTGCATGAGATAATTTAACACTCTCTGCTGAATGGAGCTATTGTAGCCTTGTAGAATCGTAGTGCTGTAGTCCCGTAGTCAAGTAGCCTTGTAGCCTCGTAACTTTGTAACCTCGTAGCCATTTGGAACCTTGTAGATTCGTAGCCTTGTAACCTCGTTGCCTTTTAGTTTTGGAGTCTCGTAGTCTTGTAGTCCGGTAGCTTCGTAGCCTGAATATTTAGGCTTAAATCTGCTGGAGCCGATGACATTTAGAGCCAATGATTTTTGGAGCCAAAAACCTTTATAGCCAATGATTTTAAGAGCCAAAGACTGTTGTAGTCGAATAATTTTGGAGTCAATCACTTTTGGAGACAAAGACAGTTGGAGCCAAAGTCGGTTGGAGTCAAATACTTTTGAAGCTGGTGACTTTTGTAACCAAAGACTGTTGGAGACCAAGACTTTTGGAGTCAATGTCATTTAGAGGCAAAGAATTTTGGAGCCAAAGACAGTTGGAGCCAAAGGCTGTTGGAGCCAAAAAATGTTTGATTCAAAGTCTTTTGGAGCGGATGAATTTTGGAGTCAATGAATTATTGGAGACAAAGACTGTTGGAGCAAAACCATTTTTGAGCCAATGAAATTTGGAGCCTATCGTAAATTGGCGATATAATCCTACTGATAGTATCGCATTCTAATGAGTTAATTTTTGTGTAAAATTACGGTATTTTTTTGTTAAATCCATGTAGTCAAGTTTGTAATATCGTGTCCTACTAATGGGATCGTGTACCTATGATAAGATCGTATCATTCTTATAAGATCGTATCACTCTTATAAGATAGTATCCTTCTGATGGGATCGTATCCCTCTGAAGATTTCGTATCACTCCAATGAGAGCGTATATCTCTGCCGATAGTGTATCGCTCTGATGAGATTGTATCACTGTGTATCACTGTGATATGTTCGGATCTCTCCGATTAGAGCATGTCCCTCTGACGAGAGCATAGGCCTATACCTCTGATGAGATCGTATTCTTGTGGTGAGATAGTAAACTACCAAGATGAATTTTCGTTTTAATGTATGTTCATTTCTTTAAATGTGATTCCTTTTTTTTAAGTTCTTCCCTTAAATTGTTTAAATTCTTCTCCTTTTTTTTAATGTGCTTCCAATAAATTGTGCTTCCATTTTTTTTAATGTGCTTCCGATTTTGCTTTCTTTTCGTTGATTTTACATCGACAAACTGTAGCCAAGCCATGTTTTACCTCGTGGTTTGGAGACTTTAGGACTATACGCCTGACATGGACATGGCCTGGCCTCGTGGTCCGAAGACTCTTGGCCTATACGACTAGCATTTTACATGAACTGGTTGGAATGTATTCCATGCTAAAAAAAATTAGACTTCCGTGGTAGGCACACTGAAAACATATTTATTTTGTTGGACAGGTAACTTTAATAGAGTCGATTTTCGTAGAGAGAATGATTAATAGACTCCACGAAATGTAATGGGTAATATAATTTTTAGTTTGTCTTATCACTGGTCGAGAATCGAACCAAGGTGAAAGAATAGATCGTTATTGTAACAAGTAATTTTTTTTATGTGCTTCTAAATTACTTCTTTCTTTTTTTTTGTTAAAATGTGTATTCTTTTCTTGAATGTGCTTCCAAATGTGCTGCTCTATTTAAATGTGTTTCCAATTGTTCTTCTTCTTTGTGGAATATGATTTCGATTATGCTGCCTTTTTTAATGTGATTCCTTTTTTTAATGTGCTTCCAATCGTGCTTCCATGTTTTTGACATTCTTCCGATTTTGCTTCCTTTTCGTTGATTGTACATTGACAAACTGTAGTCAGGCCATGTTTTACCTCGTGGTTCGGAGACTTTAGGACTATTCGCCTGACATGGACATGGCCTGGCCTCATGGTCCGAATTTCGGAATTTTTTTCTGAATTAATAACTTAAAAAATACAGATTTTCAAAATAGCGGCAACGATGCCCGATAAGATGACGGATGTTAAGGTGTTACTGCACTCTAGTGGGTCAAAATTAAACTAATATGGTGGCAATGTATTCTCTCAAATGGTGTGTGTTCTATGTGATACTAAAGCTCCTTGTATCGAACACTGAAAACCAGATGGCGGCCGCGCTCTCTAGCAGGGGATGTATGTTAACTAGAGCTCCTGGTATCAATTATTGAAAATAAAGGTTGGTGACATCTCTAGCGGGTGAAGCTATTATTACTAAAAAATGAAAAATTACAAGTCCGAAAATGTGTCATTACATTATACACCTTATTTAATTCTTGGTCTGCTAAATGTATCGATGGCCTTGGGTTCAAATGAGTATGTTTTCTTATCCAGATGTTCGAGCTTTCGTGGATCGAATCACAGCACTTCCTATGTATTTTGTAAAAAAAAAATTAAATGTATTGTGTCGATAAGGACCATAACAACATTAGCAGGTAATGGGACATCAGCCTTGTGTGCTTGAGACGGAGCGTTGCTGGAGCTTTCTAGGAATTACATTAGATACAAAAAGGTTGGTATCCTAGATGGCGACCGCCAGCAGAACAGAAAAATCCAAGATGGCGGTCGTGTTGTCATCCAAGATAACTGCCTCCAGCAGACAACTAGATGGCTGCTGTGTCTTCTGAATTTTAAAAGTGGCTATGACATCAGATCCAAGTTGGTGGACATGTTATTAGAATTCAAGATAGTGTCTGTAACGTAAATTGCAACATTCAGGGATTGGGGCGCTCGATTTCAAAATTACGTTATCCAATATGGCAACTGATGTCGAAGGTCGACAAAGGTCAAGTTCAAAGTTCACAGTCAAATGTCAAGTTCAAAGTTTACGATCAAAGGTCAAGGTCAAAATCAAAAGTTAAGTTCGATGCCAAAGGTCAAGGTCAAGGTCAAATGTCAAGGTCAGCCAACATGGTCGCCGTGACGCCGTTATTCAAGATGGCGGCTGACAATCAACTACATCCACACTCCGACTTCAGGCGCAGGACCGGCCAATACATACTACAAGTGTTATTTGTGTTCGAAAAATCGCAAGAATAATTGCAGATTAAAGGGTGGTTAATGTAATGTTTGACTACGAAAATAAATACAATTTTCACACTGTTAAAAAAGTACACCTTAAATTTACGAAGAACTATAGTTAATAATTATCCAGGCATTTTCGTTGGTTTAAAGATATCTGCGTAAATTTATGGATATTGAGTTCAATTACTTTGAACATGAACGCAAAGAGAATTCACTTTGAAGAGCGAGCGAGCCCAACAATCCTCTGCATACTCGGGAAAATGTCGTATGTTCATTGGCTGCCGACTGGTGATACGTTTCAACTGTGTAGCCTGAGGTACGATACATTTTTAGGTGAGGGTTTCCGATTGGGACAAGAGTATTCAGGCATTATTTTGTGAAAAAAGAATTCTGACCACCTATGAGACTGCAATGCACCAGCGGTTTCTTCCTCATGTCTGCGACAGAAGTCGTTGTCTTGTTCGACCGAGCCACTCAGGACCCGTTTCTTTCCGAACTAGATTACTGGGATTGGTGTTTCGACAGTCGACACGTACCTGAAAGAAACTCGCCCAATCACGAAACGCAGACGATGCTACAGTGTTTTAACTTTCGGCTAGTCTCTGAATCTTTTCAGCAAATATGCATGCCGCTACTTATAACATGTGTGCTAATAGTGGAAGCAGCTTAGAGGAATACTTATTCGTATTATATCCTATAACGAACACAAACCGCGAATTTTTCCGGTCCATATATGTGTCTTTTATAACCAGAAATATTATTTACCAAATCCCTGAATTAGTTTACACTGAATCAATCATCCACCAAATATGACTGGGAATGCGTTTGTTTATTTGAAAAATAAACCTTCATTTCTAACGTATTAAAAAATTGTTATGTTAATGATAAAAATCGTACCTTCATGTAATTGAATGTTTTTTTGACTCGAATAATTCATAAAGTAAAAATAAATAAAAACACTGATAACAAAAAAGAAGTTTGCAATATTTATTTGAGTTCAAAACAAAACTGAGCGTTAATAAAAAACTGGTAACTTATACGGTATCCCGCGTTAATGTTTGCGGTTTTGTTTTTATCTGTGCTGCTCCCGAAACATAATGTATCGCTCGGGTCAGCCATTTAGAGGAACGAGTGCAATGATAACAGTGTGGGCACGCAATTTGTCAATGTGATTTGTAACGACTAAGACTTCCTCACGGCCCATTAGCTCTGCGCTTAAAATCCACGTCTTTCGTCATTTCAGATTTTTCCCCTTCCAGGATTTTTTTTTTCTTACACGAAAGAAGAGCACCGCCACTTTCCCTAACGACGGGAGCGATATTTTCCTTGTCATCCCAGTTTACTGCTTGCCCATTTTTCTCGGACATTAAGTGCAAAGGAATTATTGCGTGACAAAGGACAGGAAATTTTGCCAGGTTAAAAGTAGGTTATAAAATATTTGGAAAGATCTAATAACTCATGGTTTTAAACCTATTTCAAGAATTCTAATACGAAAAGCTTTTAAAGTGTTACAGTGATTTTATTTAAATTGTGACAAAATTAAGTGTTGTTATCTTCTGAAACCACGAACAAAATGTTACGGAAATAAAAAAATACTGGAGAATCACCAACCTTTCTAATTGTTTAATAAATCCTTTAAGGAACCATTATTCGTGTTGTACTTGTGGAATTTAAATTGTCGGACAGCTTGAAAACGCATGTGTTCAACGTTTCTTTGAAATATTTTCCTAAAATAGATGGATGTATTTAGCAAGTTAAAATGTAGTTATCTTATGATATTACCTGACTGAAGAAACAGAAGAACATAAAAAGTCGATGACTTACAGAAATTACTTTCTATAAATAGATGCTGAACCTGTGGTCCTGAGTATTTAACGTACTCCACATGTCTTGGACTATTTTCTGATTCATTTTTCAGTTACATGATTTACCGATCGTTGATTTGACATGATTCACCTCACCTAATGAAAATCGTGTTTAAAAATGTAATAGATATTTTTATAAGAGAGATTTAATTTACGTGGGAAAAAAAAAGATGTCATCTAATTTATGTCATTGTTCAAAACTCACTAAGTAAAATACTGCTGCAAAGTAATATTGTTTACAGTATGAATGTGTAAAATATTATAACATTTTACCATTTTTACCAGTCATTCTTACCTCTATGATTGGAAAACACGGCTAACTTGGATAACGTAATTTATAGTGAATATATTGGGAACATATCGTCTAGGATATAATGCAATGAAAAATGTATTGGGAAACAACCAGTAAAAAAAATTATTTGCCTAACTTGAAACTGAATATATTGTAGTGTCTCAAAAACTGAT